>NC_054377.1:153003793-153303793 GCF_017654675.1 Xenopus laevis | reverse complement strand
ACAGAGAAGGAATGTTCTGGGCACACAATAAGCTATACCCTCATACTGTACTGTCTAAGGGAATCAATATGGCACCTCCTCCCATATGTATAAATACAAATATACAGAGAAGGAATGTTCTGGGCACACAATAAGCTATACCCTCATACTGTACTGTAAGGGAATCAATATGGCACCTCCTCCTCCCATATGTATAAATACAAATATACAGAGAAGGAATGTTCTGGGCACACAAGCTATACCCTCATACTGTACTGTCTAAGGGAATCAATATGGCACCTCCTCCTCCCATATGTATAAATACAAATATACAGAGAAGGAATGTTCTGGGCACACAAGCTGTACCCTCATACTGTAAACACTAAAAGGTTAACCTTTGTGAGTAAATTCTCATCAGCTAGTATGCAAATTGAACAAGTAGTTAAAAAATTTTGGCCCATATTGCAACAAGATAAGGTTTTAAAACAACATTGCATGGAGCTTCCTTTATTCTGCTACACAAGGGGACAGACATTAAAGGATAAGCTATGCCCAGCTGAATTACGTACTATAAAAAAACAATCGTCGCTCTTTAAGGGACCACCAAAAAAAGGCACTTTTCCGTGCCTAAACTGCATCGATTATAAAAGGGGACATTGTGTACCATCCCATTAGTGGCAAGGCGATACAACTGAAGTCCTATGCCACATGTGAGAGCGTAAATGCGATTTATTTGCTAAAGTGCCCGTGTGGGCTTGTTTATATACGTCAAACATCACGTGCCGTTAAAGAGCGAATAAAAGAACATAAATCTAACATACGCAATTTCAAAGCAGGGTCTCAATCTGACACCTCGATCTCTAGACACTTTAGCTTTGCCAAACACAATGTATCTCAATTAAAATGGCAAGTGTTAGGGGTGATTAGTAGACCACAGAGAGGAGGTAACGTTTCTAAATTACTTCTGCAAGAAGAAGCAAAATGGATCAAAAAACTGAATAGTCTACATCCAGAAGGGTTAAATGAACACTGGAACATCAGTAGTTTCCTTTAATGGCAATAATGTGTTTTAAATAATGCATACAGCCTTACCTTTCTGACCTTTCTCCCTTTTATAGATAAAATGGATACTTTTACATATATATGAATGTGAAATTCTACTTAAGGGTAAGAATGTTTTCTTTTAATAATTAAGATATTGAGACATCGTTTGATGTACTAAGAAGTACTATTGCTAGCTCAGGGTAGACTCTTCATGAGTAGTACCAGCATTTTGTTTTTATAAAAATTTTGTGGTTTTATATTTCAGATTCTACATTCACCAATGGATGGGGACTTGCACATTGGTTTCAAAAAAGTTTTTAAAAAGACTTGTTTCTACATTTTGTACCGTTGTGAGTGAGGTGTAGTTGCACACTGGTTATGTGAATGGTTAGAATCACTGGGTAGTATCACCAGTTGCAATTTCTGTTAATGAGGGGTGGAGCTCCATGTTTAAATTGTGGTAGTTGGGTTCTCTCATGTTACACTTGAAAAAGAGCTATGCTCGAAACATGTCGTGTGAAATAAAGCACTGAAGTTTGCAGCAACCCACTGCGTTTGAACAGTTCTTCACATCTTGTTTATCCTCATACTGTACTGTCTAAGGGAATCAATATGGCACCTCCTCCTCCCATATGTATAAATACAAATATACAGAGAAGGAATGTTCTGGGCACACAATAAGCTATACCCTCATACTGTACTGTCTAAGGGAATCAATATGGCACCTCCCTCCTCCCATATGTATAAATACAAATATACAGAGAAGGAATGTTCTGGGCACACAATAAGCTATACCCTCATACTGTACTGTCTAAGGGAATCAATATGCAAAGGCAACGTTTCGAGCCCAACCGGCCCTTTATCAAGCGCTGTTGGGCAAGTTGGGCTCGAAACGTTGCCTTTGCATATGGGCTTAATAAAAGTTTGAATTTTGCACATTACTTCAATTGGATCCGGTGTGCTGCTGTTTTTTTCCTTGAATGATATTTTGGCCCAAGGACAGGAGTGGGTCTCACAGTTCAGCACCTGGCACTGCGAAAGCGGATACTGGAGGGGTGAGCACTCTAATTTCGTGATTGATTAAGGGAATCAATATGGCACCTCCCTCCCATATGTATAAATACAAATATACAGAGAAGGAATGTTCTGGGTACACAAGCTGTACCCTCATACTGTACTGTCTAAGGGAATCAATATGGCACCTCCTCCTCCCATATGTATAAATACAAATATACAGAGAAGGAATGTTCTGGGTACACAAGCTGTACCCTCATACTGTACTGTCTAAGGGAATCAATATGGCACCTCCTCCTCCCATATGTATAAATACAAATATACAGAGAAGGAATGTTCTGGGCACACAATAAGCTATACTCTCATACTGTACTGTCTAAGGGAATCAATATGGCACCTCCTCCTCCCATATGTATAAATACAAATATACAGAGAAGGAATGTTCTGGGCACACAATAAGCTATACCCTCATACTGTACTGTCTAAGGGAATCAATATGGCACCTCCCTCCTCCCATATGTATAAATACAAATATACAGAGAAGGAATGTTCTGGGCACACAATAAGCTATACCCTCATACTGTACTGTCTAAGGGAATCAATATGACACCTCCTCCTCCCATATGTATAACTACAAATATACAGAGAAGGAATGTTCTGGGCACACAATAAGCTATACCCTCATACTGTACTGTCTAAGGGAATCAATATGACACCTCCTCCTCCCATATGTATAACTACAAATATACAAAGAAGGAATGTTCTGGGCACACAATAAGCTATACCCTCATACTGTACTGTCTAAGGGAATCAATATGGCACCTCCTCCTCCCATATGTATAAATACAAATATACAGAGAAGGAATGTTCTGGGCACACAATAAGCTATACCCTCATACTGTACTGTCTAAGGGAATCAATATGACACCTCCTCCTCCCATATGTATAACTACAAATATACAGAGAAGGAATGTTCTGGGCACACAATAAGCTATACCCTCATACTGTACTGTCTAAGGGAATCAATATGACACCTCCTCCTCCCATATGTATAACTACAAATATACAGAGAAGGAATGTTCTGGGCACACAATAAGCTATACCCTCATACTGTACTGTCTAAGGGAATCAATATGACACCTCCTCCTCCCATATGTATAACTACAAATATACAAAGAAGGAATGTTCTGGGCACACAATAAGCTATACCCTCATACTGTACTGTCTAAGGGAATCAATATGGCACCTCCTCCTCCCATATGTATAAATACTAATATACAGAGAAGGAATGTTCTGGGCACACAATAAGCTATACCCTCATACTGTACTGTCTAGGGGAATCAATATGGCACCTCCTTTCCTTATGTATAAATACATATATACAGAGAAGGAATGTTCTGGGCACACAATAAGCTATACCCTCATACTGTACTGTCTAAGGGAATCAATATGGCACCTCCTCCTCCCATATGTATAAATACAAATATACAGAGAAGGAATGTTCTGGGCACACAATAAGCTGTACCCTCATACTGTACTGTCTAAGGGAATCAATATGGCACCTCCTCCTCCCATATGTATAAATACAAATATACAGAGAAGGAATGTTCTGGGTACACAAGCTGTACCCTCATACTGTACTGTCTAAGGGAATCAATATGGCACCTCCTCCTCCCATATGTATAAATACAAATATACAGAGAAGGAATGTTCTGGGCACACAATAAGCTATACTCTCATACTGTACTGTCTAAGGGAATCAATATGGCACCTCCTCCTCCCATATGTATAAATACAAATATACAGAGAAGGAATGTTCTGGGCACACAATAAGCTATACCCTCATACTGTACTGTCTAAGGGAATCAATATGGCACCTCCCTCCTCCCATATGTATAAATACAAATATACAGAGAAGGAATGTTCTGGGCACACAATAAGCTATACCCTCATACTGTACTGTAAGGGAATCAATATGACACCTCCTCCTCCCATATGTATAACTACAAATATACAAAGAAGGAATGTTCTGGGCACACAATAAGCTATACCCTCATACTGTACTGTCTAAGGGAATCAATATGGCACCTCCTCCTCCCATATGTATAAATACAAATATACAGAGAAGGAATGTTCTGGGCACACAATAAGCTATACCCTCATACTGTACTGTCTAAGGGAATCAATATGACACCTCCTCCTCCCATATGTATAACTACAAATATACAGAGAAGGAATGTTCTGGGCACACAATAAGCTATACCCTCATACTGTACTGTCTAAGGGAATCAATATGACACCTCCTCCTCCCATATGTATAACTACAAATATACAAAGAAGGAATGTTCTGGGCACACAATAAGCTATACCCTCATACTGTACTGTCTAAGGGAATCAATATGGCACCTCCTCCTCCCATATGTATAAATACAAATATACAGAGAAGGAATGTTCTGGGCACACAATAAGCTATACCCTCATACTGTACTGTCTAAGGGAATCAATATGACACCTCCTCCTCCCATATGTATAACTACAAATATACAGAGAAGGAATGTTCTGGGCACACAATAAGCTATACCCTCATACTGTACTGTCTAAGGGAATCAATATGACACCTCCTCCTCCCATATGTATAACTACAAATATACAGAGAAGGAATGTTCTGGGCACACAATAAGCTATACCCTCATACTGTACTGTCTAAGGGAATCAATATGACACCTCCTCCTCCCATATGTATAACTACAAATATACAAAGAAGGAATGTTCTGGGCACACAATAAGCTATACCCTCATACTGTACTGTCTAAGGGAATCAATATGGCACCTCCTCCTCCCATATGTATAAATACTAATATACAGAGAAGGAATGTTCTGGGCACACAATAAGCTATACCCTCATACTGTACTGTCTAGGGGAATCAATATGGCACCTCCTTTCCTTATGTATAAATACATATATACAGAGAAGGAATGTTCTGGGCACACAATAAGCTATACCCTCATACTGTACTGTCTAAGGGAATCAATATGGCACCTCCTCCTCCCATATGTATAAATACAAATATACAGAGAAGGAATGTTCTGGGCACACAATAAGCTGTACCCTCATACTGTACTGTCTAAGGAATCAATATGGCACCTCCTCCTCCCATATGTATAAATACAAATATACAGAGAAGGAATGTTCTGGGTACACAAGCTGTACCCTCATACTGTACTGTCTAAGGGAATCAATATGGCACCTCCTCCTCCCATATGTATAAATACAAATATACAGAGAAGGAATGTTCTGGGCACACAATAAGCTATACTCTCATACTGTACTGTCTAAGGGAATCAATATGGCACCTCCTCCTCCCATATGTATAAATACAAATATACAGAGAAGGAATGTTCTGGGCACACAATAAGCTATACCCTCATACTGTACTGTCTAAGTGAATCAATATGGCACCTCCTCCTCCCATATGTATAAATACAAATATACAGAGAAGGAATGTTCTGGGCACACAATAAGCTATACCCTCATATTGTACTGTCTAAGAGAATCAATATGGCACCTCCTCCTCCCATATGTATAAATACAAATATACAGAGAAGGAATGTTCTGGGCACACAAGCTGTACCCTCATACTGTACTGTCTAAGGGAATCAATATGGCACCTCCTCCCATATGTATAAATACAAATATACAGAGAAGGAATGTTCTGGGCACACAATAAGCTATACCCTCATACTGTACTGTCTAAGGGAATCAATATGACACCTCCTCCTCCCATATGTATAACTACAAATATACAAAGAAGGAATGTTCTGGGCACACAATAAGCTATACCCTCATACTGTACTGTCTAAGGGAATCAATATGGCACCTCCTCCTCCCATATGTATAAATACAAATATACAGAGAAGGAATGTTCTGGGCACACAATAAGCTATACCCTCATACTGTACTGTCTAAGGGAATCAATATGACACCTCCTCCTCCCATATGTATAACTACAAATATACAGAGAAGGAATGTTCTGGGCACACAATAAGCTATACCCTCATACTGTACTGTCTAAGGGAATCAATATGACACCTCCTCCTCCCATATGTATAACTACAAATATACAGAGAAGGAATGTTCTGGGCACACAATAAGCTATACCCTCATACTGTACTGTCTAAGGGAATCAATATGACACCTCCTCCTCCCATATGTATAACTACAAATATACAAAGAAGGAATGTTCTGGGCACACAATAAGCTATACCCTCATACTGTACTGTCTAAGGGAATCAATATGGCACCTCCTCCTCCCATATGTATAAATACTAATATACAGAGAAGGAATGTTCTGGGCACACAATAAGCTATACCCTCATACTGTACTGTCTAGGGGAATCAATATGGCACCTCCTTTCCTTATGTATAAATACATATATACAGAGAAGGAATGTTCTGGGCACACAATAAGCTATACCCTCATACTGTACTGTCTAAGGGAATCAATATGGCACCTCCTCCTCCCATATGTATAAATACAAATATACAGAGAAGGAATGTTCTGGGCACACAATAAGCTATACCCTCATACTGTACTGTCTAAGGGAATCAATATGACACCTCCTCCTCCCATATGTATAACTACAAATATACAGAGAAGGAATGTTCTGGGCACACAATAAGCTATACCCTCATACTGTACTGTCTAAGGGAATCAATATGACACCTCCTCCTCCCATATGTATAACTACAAATATACAAAGAAGGAATGTTCTGGGCACACAATAAGCTATACCCTCATACTGTACTGTCTAAGGGAATCAATATGGCACCTCCTCCTCCCATATGTATAACTACAAATATACAGAGAAGGAATGTTCTGGGCACACAATAAGCTATACCCTCATACTGTACTGTCTAAGGGAATCAATATGACACCTCCTCCTCCCATATGTATAACTACAAATATACAAAGAAGGAATGTTCTGGGCACACAATAAGCTATACCCTCATACTGTACTGTCTAAGGGAATCAATATGGCACCTCCTCCTCCCATATGTATAAATACTAATATACAGAGAAGGAATGTTCTGGGCACACAATAAGCTATACCCTCATACTGTACTGTCTAGGGGAATCAATATGGCACCTCCTTTCCTTATGTATAAATACAAATATACAGAGAAGGAATGTTCTGGGCACACAATAAGCTATACCCTCATACTGTACTGTCTAAGGGAATCAATATGGCACCTCCTCCTCCCATATGTATAAATACAAATATACAGAGAAGGAATGTTCTGGGCACACAATAAGCTGTACCCTCATACTGTACTGTCTAAGGGAATCAATATGGCACCTCCTCCTCCCATATGTATAAATACAAATATACAGAGAAGGAATGTTCTGGGCACACAATAAGCTATACCCTCATACTGTACTGTCTAAGGGAATCAATATGGCACCTCCTCCTCCCATATGTATAAATACAAATATACAGAGAAGGAATGTTCTGGGCACACAATAAGCTATACCCTCATACTGTACTGTCTAAGGGAATCAATATGGCACCTCCTCCCATATGTATAAATACAAATATACAGAGAAGGAATGTTCTGGGCACACAATAAGCTATACCCTCATACTGTACTGTAGAAAAGAAGAAATGAAAAACATTCTGTGGATATGGCTGAGAAATGGGGGGATCATTCAGTTAGGGACCCTCTGTTGTACAATTCGGCTGCACTTACCGTGGGGGGCTGGTACTGGCCAAGGTGCTGGGCCTGCAGCAAAGTCTGACCCTCTAAGATGGGGGGGCTATAGACCCTGTGGATGGCGGGAGGCAGCGAGTCTGGCAGAGAGGAGTAGATGACACTTTGCTGACTGCTCTGAGAATCCGAATATACAGTCGAGCCCTGGCCGCTGTCAAATGTGCTGTCGGCTGCCGAATGACAAAAGGTGATTAGGGCAAATCCATTATCTGAACAGGGGGGCCCCATGATGCCAAACTGCACAATACACAGAAACCTCTCACACACAGAAGAAAATAACAGCCTTATAGAATGATCCATCAGTGGGGCCTGAGTACTAAGAAGCCAATGACATTTTATAATTATCCCCCTATTAATGACTCATGTCCAATGTAAACTCTTATCTCCCCAGTCTGTGTATCTAACAGAGGGGTGTAACACTATAAAATGGGTGAAAATTCCTGTTAAAGCAGTATAATCAATCTTAAGTTTGCTCATAGTCTGTACAGAGAGATCCCATAAAACTATGGCAGCATAGGTATTCCCTGTACTAAGCACAATTCAGCAGGAACAGTCCCCTAAGTTTGCACATAGTCTGTACAGAGAGATCCCATAAAACTATGGCAACATAGGTATTCCCAGTACTAAGCACAATTCAGCAGGAACAGTCCCTAAGTTTGCTCATAGTCTGTACAGAGAGATCCCATAAAACTATGGCACATAGGTATTCCCTGTACTAAGCACAATTCAGCAGGAACAGTCCCCTAAGTTTGCTCATAGTCTGTACAGAGAGATCCCATAAAACTATGGCAACATAGGTATTCCCAGTACTAAGCACAATTCAGCAGGAACAGTCCCTAAGTTTGCTCATAGTCTGTACAGAGAGATCCCATAAAACTATGGCAGCATAGGTATTCCCCTGTACTAAGCACAATTCAGCAGGAACAGTCCCTAAGTTTGTTCATAGTCTGTACAGAGAGATCCCATAAAACTATGGCAGCATAGGTATTCCCTGTACTAAGCACAATTCAGCAGGAACAGTCCCTATGTTTGCTCATAGTCTGTACAGAGAGATCCCATAAAACTATGGCAGTATAGGTATTCCCTGTACTAAGCACAATTCAGCAGGAACAGTCCCTATGTTTGCTCATAGTCTGTACAGAGAGATCCCATAAAACTATGGCAGCATAGGTATTCCCTGTACTAAGCACAATTCAGCAGGAACAGTCCCTAAGTTTGCTCATAGTCTGTATAGAGAGATCCCACAATAAAAATACTGCAACAAACCATCAACTTGCATATTTGGTAGAACGCTGCTGGCTACACTGCATTTCGGAGGACGTGGTACAGGCTGGAGTAAGAAAGAGCTGTGCCCATGGGAGGCCTAGTGAGACTGGGCTGGAACTGGTGTTAGAGGTGATTCCCACAGCAAAGATCTCCGCGACTTCCATTCTGAAGTCGGAACAAAACAATGACTGGCTTGAATGGTTTTCTCCTGTCCCACCAGTCTGGAGGCATCAGGGCAAGACCCAAACATTTACAGAGTTTGGGCACATAACGTGCAGTGCCATGTGGTGGCTCCGGGGGGGGGGGGGGGGGATACCTACAGGCGACAGATACTTACAGGCGGCGGATACTTACAGGCAAGGGATGTGATGCTGGCTGGCAGATTGGGGTGAAACAAGTGCTGGTCAGTGTCCAGTTCCTCTGGCTCAGAGGGGATGTATTGGGCAATTTGGGAAGAGTGTGCCAATGGCATGAGAGGTGGCTGGACTACTGGCGGCTGCTCCGAGATCTCGTTCTCGCCGTGCCCTGGACAGATCCTCTCTCTCCTCCACTGGATCAGCGCAACTCTGTCCCTTATTGATTTGCCCACGATCTTCACGTCGTTCTCATGGAAGAACCCGGATTCCACCTAAAGAAGCGGCAAGAGGTCAGAGGATGAGGAGTCGGAACCGAGAACCACATTATTCTGCTCTCCCGACCCAAGTTAAAGGGGTTGTTCACCTTTAAATTAACTTTCAGAGTGAAATAGACATTGATATTCTGAGACAATTTGCAATTGGTCTTCGTTTCTTATTTTCGGTTTTTCAGCTATTTAGTCGTTTGTTCAGCAGCTATCAGGTTGCTAGGGTTGTGTTTAACTTAGCAACCAGGCACTGGTGTGAAAGAGACTGGAGCATGAATAGCAAGATAAGTTGTAAAAATGAACAATAATAAAATTGTAAACTTACAGAGCAATAGTTTTCTGCTGGGGTCAGTGACCCCAGTTTGAATACTGGAAAGATGTAGAAGAGAAAAGCATATAATTCAAAAACAATAAAAAATAAATGAAGACCAATTGCAACATTTCTATGAATGGGCCCTGCCAATCCCCCCAAACCAATACACTGTGTCTCTGGCACACCCCCTATTGGTCAGCAGCATCACCGGACACAGAGATGAGGTGCCCATGTTATACAAGGGTAAGATGGCACCACTGCCCTCCCCCAGTCATGCAAATATGCCCCTCTTTCCCTTATCCCCCTGTAATGCTCCCTATAGCAGCCGTATCTGCCTGCTGCTTCCCAAACCTTTAGATTGTAAGCTCTTGCAGCCAGGGAACACATACAATTCAGGGGTAGCTTTAGAGGGTGGCAGCAGATGCCCCGGGACCCTCTGTACTGTTCATTGCGGGGGGCACTTACCATCTCCTGTGCAACATCCTCGGGGGTTTCCTTCTCCAGGTCGAAAGTGAACTCAATGGCGCCATTATCTTTGGGTTTGACCTTCAGCTTCTTTGCATCTTCCACCCACAGCCGCAGGGCAATAGAAGATTTTCTACCGTTGTCTTCCTCCGCCAACTCCACCCGCACCCCCGTGTCTTCCGCGAAGAAGGCGTGGCTTAGTAAGTCTTTAATTCCGTATCTGTAAAACATCAAATAACTTGCCCTTAGCTTTCCCTTATACGCAGACAGGACTACCAATAGGGACCTAGTATCCAGAATACCCAGGACATTATCATCATGTACAAGCTGCACCCCAATAACAAGGACTGAGAAGCTGCAAATGGAGTCTGACCAGCAGTAGGGGATATAAATGGAGTCTGACCAGCAGTAGGGGATATAAATGGAGTCTGACCAGCAGTAGGGGATATAAATGGAGCAGATAAGAACGGAGTCTGATCAGCAGAAATGGATATAAATGGAGTAGATACAAATGGAGTGTGACCAGCAGAAGGGGATCCAAATGGAGTGTGACCAGCAGAAGGGGATATAAATGGGGTAGATACGAATGGAGTCTCACCAGCAGAAGGGGATATAAATGGAGCAGATAAAACTGGAGTCTGACCAGCAAAAGGGGATATAAATGGAGTCTGACCAGCAGAAGAAGATGGAGTAAATACAAATGGAGTCTGACTAGCAGAAGGGGATATAAATGGAGTAGATACAAATTGAGTGTGACCAGCAGAAGGGGATCTACTGTAAATGGAGTCTGACCAGCAGTAGGAGATATAAATGGAGTAGATACAAATGGAGTCTGAACAGCAGAAGTGGCTTTAAATGGAGTCTGACCAGCAGAAGTGTATATAAATTGAGTCTGACCAGCAGAAGAGGATATAAACGGAGTAGATACAAATGGAGTGTGACCAGCAGAAGTGGATATAAATGGAGTCTGACCAGCAGAACGAGATATAAATGGAGTAGATACAAATGGAGTCTGACCAGCAGTATAAAACCATGCCCCACATTTCTAAAGTCTGGGCAGCAGAAGGTGGGCACCAAGCTATATGATCACCCCTCAAAATTCTAACTGTATCTGGAAACCACAAACTGCCCCAGAGGAAACAGAGGAAGAAAAAGATTGATGCACCAGCGGAACCTTTCCTTCAGGAATCAGCACTTTCCTTCCTGGGAAGGGAATTTGTTTGTGATTAAAGAGAGAAGCCCCTGAAACACCAGGGTTCTATGTACTGGCGCTGCCCGACGTTCCGCTGACTCACTGCAAATAAATTGCCCGGACGTGAGCCGCATAAATCAGAGTCGAGTCTCCAGTCGAAGGGAAAGTGGCCATTAACATTCTACAGATTCACGTTTGTAGCCTCTCGGCTTGTGCCCAATCCCAGTCAGACCCGACTGATTTGTATTCACCTGTGCCAGGCCCTGCGCCAACTACCCCTGCTCACCTCTCCTCTTTATTCTTACAGATGCACTCGCCGATGATTTCCTTGATCTCCGGATCCGCCACTTTATCGAAACTCGCCGGCTTCACCCCCTAAACAGACAAACACAACTGTGATCACTACATGGCACTGGGCCTGGATGGACCTATTATTATTATTATTATTATTATTATTATTATTATTATTCTCGGAACCCAAAAATGTCCCCCTCAACTGTTTGGGGGTGGGTCTCCATGATGCCTTTACTTTAGTGACATTTAATCAGGAAACTGCCAAGAATCATCACATGAGGGGGCACACTACTCCCTGCAGGTTCAGTACAACTCCCTGCAGGTTCAGCACAACTCCCTGCAGGTTCAGCACAACTCCCTGCAGGTTCAGCACAACTCCCTGCAGTATCAGCACAACTCCCTGCAGTATCAGCACAACTCCCTGCTGCAGACGTGCCCTTTAGAATAATTTCCCTTCCCTGACAGGCAGATGATTCTAATTAGTAAGTGGAGCAGCAAAAGAATCACATTAATTACAAAATAATGACAAATTTAACCAAAATATAATCTGGAACCAATAACTAAAGGGAGTGGCTATTTTGGGGTACAGTTAGGCGGGGGCAGGGAGCAGCACACAGGACAATGAGTGGGGGGAGGTGAGGAATTGATGGGGGGCCACACACACACACAGGCCCAGTACATACAAATAACACTGATGGGACAATGTGGGAAAGGGTTGGGCCGCTCTG
The DNA here is from genome assembly GCF_017654675.1 of Xenopus laevis. Classification (NCBI taxonomy): domain Eukaryota; kingdom Metazoa; phylum Chordata; class Amphibia; order Anura; family Pipidae; genus Xenopus; species Xenopus laevis. The sequence goes on along the minus strand of NC_054377.1, from coordinate 153,291,106 downwards.
CAGGTGTTGCTGAACTACAGGACCCAGTTTCTCACTGACAGCATTTGTCGTTTAACATCTGGAGATCTAAATCAGACTGGTAAAGTCAGTGAGAGCATTTTTAAGGAATTTGGGGTTTTTTTATTTTCCTTTTAAAAAACTTCTGTGTGGTTGCTAAGCGCACACTTTATAGCAAACTGGAATAGGATGTGGGACAGACACAAAGATAATTATTTAATACCAACAACAATAATCCTGCCTCAAATCCAATCAGATTTCTTGTTAGCCGGGGACCGACCTGAGCAACCACATACTGCCTGAAGCAAGACTCTTACTGCAGACTAGCAACATAGTGTGGTACGCTATAGTGGTATTGAGACTACTTCCATGTCAGAAACGGTCTCTACTTTCTTTGCATGGGGGAGTGTATTTCCTGGTACTCGTGTGCTGTCTCTACTTCCTTTACATGGGGGAGTGTATTTCCTGGTACTCGTGTGACTGTCTCTACTTCCTTTACATGTGGGCGTTATTTCCTGGTACTCGTGTGACTGTCTCTACTTCCTTTGTACGGGGGGAGTGTATCTCCTGGTACTCGTGTGCTGTCTCTACTTCCTTTACATGGGGGAGTGTATTTCCTGGTACTCGTGTGACTGTCTCTACTTCCTTTGCATGGGGGAGTGTATTTCCTGGTACTCATGTGACTGTCTCTACTTCCTTTACATGGGGGAGTGTATTTCCTGGTACTCATGTGACTGTCTCTACTTCCTTTGCATGTAGGAGTTTATTTCCTGGTACTTGTGTGACTGTCTCTACTTCCTTTTCATGGGGGAGTGTATTTTACAGCAACAGCACAGGTCTGCTTTATGGCAGGGATTCTGCACATACAGTTTCTAAAGACATGAGGATCCACAGCCCTGTATGTATAAGGCGCATTTCCAGCACTGCTGTCTGGCGATACCTGTGGCTGGTTGATCAGGGAGAGGGGGGATATCAGGAACAGAAGGATCTGTACAAATCAAATAAACGTTTATGTCTATGGCTGCCAGAGGGTGCTGGGAGTTGAAAGGCTACAGGAATAAAATGATAAGATCAACAGAATGATAAACACTAAACCAGCAGGGAAATTGCATTTTTAATAGAGGAACCATTATAATGAATTGGGGGGCATAGCTATATTGGGGGGGGCATGGGTTATTGGGGGGCACAGGGCAGAGAGTAACTGGGCTGCACCTTGTGGGAAGTGTAAGGGGCGGAGGCTCAGATATTGGACTGGGCTTTATACTGAGGAGACCAGAGAATAAGCCCCCCCCCCCATATAAGACTGTTAGTGGACATTATGTAACCCCCCCCCCCCGGGCTGTATTATTCAATCCCTGGGCTAAATATAGTCACATGCACAAGTATGAGCCCCCACATCAGTCCCACTAGCCTTTGTCTGACCCCCCCTCTCATTGGCCCTCAGGGGCCCCGCTGGAGAATAAAGGGCCAGTGTCCATGTTACATCTGTTCTTCTAGTTCTATCAACAAATCCGCACTCACTGAACCCCCACAAGTCTCTGCTGAGCCATAAGGGCTCTTGGGGGCCCCCGGGGGGAGCGCTGGGCAAACACAGGAACCAACTAGAGATCTCTAATCTGTGGGGCAGCCGAGAATGCTGGGAAATGTGGTTCACTTGCCCTTTGATCTGAAGTGTTAGCACAATGCTCCAATAATAACCTTCCCATGATCCCATGTGTAATGATTGCAATTAACCCACTCACCCCCAGAAACCCCTGGGCAACATCACGGGGGACACAGAATATTCATATTTATCAGCTGGGGGCGGGACTTACGCTGGTCACTTTCCGGTAGATCTGCGCAGCGTTCTGGCATTCCGAGTACGGATATTCCGAAGTCGCCATTTCCAGCATGCACATCCCAAAAGCGTAAACGTCCACCGACTCGTCGTAATGTTCCTCGTACATTTCGGGGGCCATGAACTCGGGGGTGCCTGTAGGACAGAGAATGTTAATGAGGTTCTGCAGCAGCTCAGCCCACTGGCTATTTCTATAGATCACCTGATACATTGTATCCCTGTAACTCTCTCTCAGCCAATCACAGGCTCACGCTCTAGCACAATCTATTACCTATTTCTATAGATCACCTGATACATTGTATCCCTGTAACTCTCTCTCAGCCAATCACAGGCTCACGCTCTAGCACAATCTATTACCTATTACGCTTTTAGCGAAAGAGGCGCGTTTCAGGGTCGCCAGGCCGAGGTCTCCGATTTTCACCGAGCCGGTGGGTCCCGTGATGAAGATGTTGTCACATTTGAGGTCCCGGTGGATGATGGGAGGGGTGCGCGTGTGCAGGAACATTAACCCTTTCAGGATCTGCCGGCACCAACTGCGCAGGACCTTTGGCTTCATCACCTTAAATCTCTTCAAGTATCTGAAAAAATGGGGGTGTTAATGTTTTATATGTTATAGAATGGCCAAATCTAAGCAACTTTTCAATTGGTCATTTTTTCTTTTTTATCGATTTTAATTATTTGCCTTCTACTTCTGACTCTTTCCAGCTTTCAAACGGGGGTCACTGACCCCATCTAAAAAACAAATGCTCTGTAAGGCTACAAATGTATTGTTACTTTTTATTCCTCATCTTTCTACTCAGGTCTCTCCTATTCATATTCCAGTCTCTTATTCAAATCAATGCATGGTTGCTAGTGGAATTTGGACCCTAGTAACCAGACTGATGAAATTACAAACTGGAGAGCTGCTGAATAAAAAGCTAAATAAGTCAAAAACCACAAATAATAAAAATTGAAAACCAATTACAAATTGTCTCAGAATATCCCTCTCTACATCATACTAACAGTTAATTTAAAGATGAAAAACTCCTTTAATATTCTAACGGATCGGCATTACTGTTAAAGGGGAACTATACCTTCTGTTTATAAAAAGGAAAAATAACAATAGGGTTTCCAGAGAAAATGTGCAGGACATGGATGGATTGTGGGTTTCTTTAACCCTTTCACCCACCCCTCCAATGAACACAAAAAGAGCAGAAATGAGCATGAATGGGATGTGTGTTACTGATAACACAGGGGACAAAGTTTTGTGGCCAAAATCCACCCGATGTGCACAAAGATGGCTGCAGTGTGGACTGGACTTCTCCCCACCAACACAGTCTGATGTTCCTGATCTCAAAATATCTCCTCAGTTATAGGACCAAGAACACCAAAAAGTGTTGCCTCCTTTCCTCCCCACCAATGAATCACTCATTCCCCTCTCTTGGTAGGGAATCCCATAACCTGACTGTCCTTACAGAAAAGAACCCCTTCCTATGCTGATGGTGAGATCTCCTTTCCTCCCCACCAATGAATCAATCATTCCCCCTCTCTTGGTAGGGAATCCCATAACCTGACTGTCCTTACAGTAAAGAACCCCTTCCTATGTTGATGGTGAGATCTCCTTTCCTCCCCACCAATGAATCACTCATTCCCCTCTCTTGGTAGGGAATCCCATAACCTGACTGTCCTTACAGTAAAGAACCCCTTCCTATGCTGATGGTGAGATCTCCTTTCCTCCCCACCAATGAATCACTCATTCCCCTCTCTTGGTAGGGAATCCCATAACCTGACTGTCCTTACAGTAAAGAACCCCTTCCTATGCTGATGGTGAGATCTCCTTTCCTCCCCACCAATGAATCACTCATTCCCCTCTCTTGGTAGGGAATCCCATAACCTGACTGCCCTTACAGTAAAGAACCCCTTCCTATGCTGATGGTGAGATCTCCTTTCCTCCCCACCAATGAATCACTCATTCCCCTCTCTTGGTAGGGAATCCCATAACCTGACTGTCCTTACAGTAAAGAACCCCTTCCTATGCTGATGGTGAGATCTCCTTTCCTCCCCACCAATGAATCACTCATTCCCCTCTCTTGGTAGGGAATCCCATAACCTGACTGTCCTTACAGTAAAGAACCCCTTCCTATGCTGATGGTGAGATCTCCTCTGACAGTGCTAAGGCTTACTAGTTGTTTTACTGGTGTGGATCATTAAGAGGCTGCTGTGGTGCATGCTGGGAGCAGGAGATTTATATTTGCTAATGAGCAGAATTTACACTGATAGTAAGAGAGTTGCTGAGCAGGGAAATTGAGTCAAGTCATCACACTGAGCCAAACAGACGCCATTAATATTGAGAAGAAGATAAAACCCAGTGAAGTGGAGTCAATAGACTCAGGGGGCAGAATCCAGAGGGATCTCCGTTGGTCCAAGTCACACAATTAATTACTTTATAAATTCTATAAATACCACAATGTAAATAAGATTTGGGGACAAATCCTCTACATCTACCAGCAACTCCCTGATGGACAAAGGCTTCTGGGAGCTGTAGTTCAGCTGTAGTTCAGCCGGTTGCTCACTCGGCCATTACTCGTGGGTTTTGCGACTCACGTTTTTAACGTCCCTGATGTCATGAGTTCCGTGACGAGTACGATGCACTTCTTCCCCCTCAGACAGGATTCCCAGAAATCATAAAAGCGGACAATATTGGGGTGCTGCAACCCCTTCAGCATCTCCGCCTCCTCCTTAAACCTCTGGCGCTCCAATTTGGTTAATTTACGGTCCTGCAAAAAAGAAATTAAAATAATAGAACAATTAGCGCCTCTCGTTCTGCTTGTGTTCCAGCTGTAGCTTAAAGGGGAAGTTCACCTTGAAACTTGCTTTTAGTATGATGCACAGCGACATTCAAAAATAGCTTCCTGCTGGTCTACATTGTTATTAGTTTTACATTATTTGATATAACCTTTTTCAGCAGCGCTCCCATTGGGTATTTCAACAGCGGTTTGGTTGCTAAGGTCTAATACACCCTAGCTACCAGGCAGTGGTGAGAATGAGAAACTGGATGATGAACAGAAAAGTCCTAAATAGAAATTAAAACAATAAAGAGTAACAACAGCAATACAATTAAAGTCTCACAGGGCATCGTTTTTTTTTTTTTTGCTGGTGGGGTCAGTGACCCCCATGTTAGAGCTGGAAAGAGACAGAATTGGAAGGCATATATAAAGTTGCATTCTACAATACAAAGCACATTATTATAGAGTTAGAACTTAATGGAATAACGACAGAGACGCCGTGGCCCTTCAATGTTTCTTTTTAAATAACCTTATTAGAAAAAACATTCACCCCAAGCAAAATAATAAAAACCCTCCAGTCATCAGATTTCTTCAATGAAAGATAAAAGCAACGAGAAAAACATCCAAAAGGGCATAAAATATTGATACAGAGTCATAACTGTGCAGTTTCAGTGAATGGAACCAGTGTAACCCTTACATACTCCTTTCCCTGAATTTAAGAACTTACTTGTGTATTATAAGGGATAATTTACCCCCTACTGTAAATGATAAGGATATTAGAAGTCACTGAGGGGTTGTTCTGTGACCATATAAAGGCACAAGGCTGCAGGCTGAGTTATACAGGGAACTCTGAGTATCACTCATGTATTATAAGGGATAATGTACCCCCTACTGTAAATGATAAGGATATTAGAAGTCACTGAGGGGTTGTTCTGTGACCATATAAAGACACAAGGCTACAGGCTGAGTTATACAGGGAACTCGGAGTATCACTCATGTATTATAAGGGATAATGTTCCCCCCTACTGTAAATGATAAGGATATTAGAAGTCACTGAGGGGTTGTTCTGTGACCATATAAAGGCACAAGGCTGCAGGCTGAGTTATACAGGGAACTCTGAGTGTCACTCATGTATTATAAGGGATAATGTACCCCCTACTGTAAATGATAAGGATATTAGAAGTCACTGAGGGAACTCTGAGTATCACTCATGTGAAGGTGCTAGGGGGGAGCTCAGTGATTGGCTGGGGCCACATGATCACATGCTGCCGAGGCAAAACAATTGGATTCCAACAGTAAATAAAAGAGCCCATGTTCCCTCCAGAGAAGACTTAATTGAAATGAAAGGGGTTAAAGGTCCGGTCCTAGAAAGCAGCAGAGGATTAATACGCAGCCTGCAGTACATTTCGTTGCCTCGACAAATCCCATTAGTATTGAGCACCCGCAGGAGATGAGATCATAGAGGGAGGGGAGAATATTCTGCAGTGAATATCTGAGCAATGTGGGGGTGATTAATAATCCTGTGCTCTGCAGAACCGCTCTCTGGCCCAATCAAATACCTGCGAGAAGAATAAATAAACTGGATATTAGAGATAATCTAAACCCTCGATAAAACAATTCCACTATGTGCCCCAGTAGGTGAATAAGAACCTTAATTAAATATGCAGGGAAACTGACCAATGAGAATGCAGCTTCCCAGCAATGGTTATTACTGGCCCATGTTTGTCCCATGATATAAAACTGAAATCAAAAGTGGGTGCGGAGAGATTGCTGTTTAATTATTCACACAGGGTTTAACCCTCCCAGCTCCAGATCAGCTGGGATTCTCATTGAGGATTTTTTTTTTTTTTTTTTAATGGTGTGTGGACCTAGAGAGATGGCTGGATTACAGAAATTAACTCTTATTATTATTAAATTATGCTCACACTGTTTCCTTTATAGCTGCTTAATTAATGGTTACTACTACTTCCTTTGCACAGGGGAGTGTATTTCCTGGTACTCATGTGACTGTCTCTACTTCCTTTGCATGGGGGAGTGTATTTCCTGGTACTCATGTGACTGTCTCTACTTTCTTTGCATGGGGGAGTGTATTTCCTGGTACTCGTGTGACTGTCTCTACTTCCTTTACATGGGGGAGTGTATTTCCTGGTACTCATGTGACTGTCTCTACTTCCTTTGCATGGGGGAGTGTATTTCCTGGTACTCAGGTGACTGTCTCTACTTCCTTTGCATGGGGGAGTGTATTTCCTGGTACTCATGTGACTGTCTCTACTTCCTTTGCATGGGGGAGTGTATTTCCTGGTACTCGTGTGACTGTCTCTTCTTCCTTTACATGGGGGAGTGTATTTCCTGGTACTCGTGTGACTGTCTCTACTTCCTTTGCATGGGGGAGTGTATTTCCTGGTACTCAGGTGACTGTCTACCTCTACTCTATGGTATGACAAACTTACTGGTTATAAAATATAATCACCTGGTAATTCTCTGTACAAAGGTGAAACACCTACTCGCATGTGCCTCTGAATTAACTATTAGTTGTTGATCTCTCTGCATTCCCCATATAAGGGGCGGAGTCAGAGCAGAGCCAATCCAAGCTGTGCACAAGGGTCACATTCAGACTCTGTACTACTTCCCAATGCTACTCTGGGAAAGCTTCTGACATCAGGTCTGTTTGTCCTTCCTGATAACCCTGAGCTCTAAATACAGACCGGCCATAAACTGTGTGGCAGGAGCCCAAACACCAAGTCCATCCATCACTGGCCCAGCTCCGACTTCTCCGTGTATTAAAGTGGACCCGTCACCCAGACACAAAAATCTGTATAATAAAAGTCCTTTTCAAATTAAACATGAAATCCAATTTCTATTTTTTATTAAAGCATTCATAGCTGTTGTAAGCTCATTTAAATATCTCAGCTGTCAATCAATCAAATATTGTCTGCCCCTCCTCTATGCCAGTGGCATAGAGGCGGGGCAGACAATTCCTTTCACTTTCCATTCAGCACTTCCTACATGTCACTGCTCTCCCCACATTCCCCCCAATCTCTTCACCATTTAATTGTGTAACCAGGACATGGGGATGGACATCAGGTCCCCCATTCTGGTGCACAAACAAGATTCTGAGATGATACAAGACTTGTCTTAATAACAGTGTCCACACAATGGCTCCTGCCTGCTTGTTATAATTATGAATTCCCAGACTGAAGGAAACAAGATTCAAATAATTTATATAATGTAATTAAAGTTCATTTTGCTTGACTAATGTGATAAAATAGGATTTGGAACGTTTTTTTTTGGTGACGGGTCCCCTTTAATGGCACAAAGATCTTTATTTCTGGAAAAGTCTTTCATCACTTGTTGGATCTGGAAGTGGATCAATTCTGTGAGCTAATTGGTCATAACTCTGCCATAAATCTCCTACTCTGGCAGCATCATCCGTAGCAATCGCTGCTCTAATCTCAGATTAATAATCATTCGTAGCTATTGCTGCTCTAATCTCAGATTAATAATCATCCGTAGCAATCGCTGCTCTAATCTCAGATTAATAATCGCTGTAGCTATTGCTGCTCTAATCTCAGATTAATAATCACTGTAGCTATTGCTGCTCTAATCTCAGATTAATAATCATCCGTAGCTATTGCTGCTCTAATCTCATATTAATAATCATCCATAGCTATTGCTGCTCTAATCTCAGATTAATAATCACCAGTAGTTATTGCTGCTCTAATCTCAAAATTAATAATCATCTGTAGCTATTGCTGCTCTAATCTCAGATTAATATCACCCGTAGCTATTGCTGCTTTAATCTCCGATTAATAATCACCCGTAGCTATTGCTGCTCTAATCTCAGATTAATAATCATCCATAGCTATTGCTGCTCTTATCTCAGATTAATAATTATCCATAGCTATTGCTGCTCTTATCTCAGATTAATAATTATCCATAGCTATTGCTGCTCTTATCTCAGATTAATAATCACCCGTAGCTATTGCTGCTCTAATCTCAAAATTAATAATCATCTGTAGCTATTGCTGCTCTAATCTCAGATTAATATCACCCGTAGCTATTGCTGCTTTAATCTCCGATTAATAATCACCCGTAGCTATTGCTGCTCTAATCTCAGATTAATAATCACCAGTAGCTATTGCTGCTCTAATCTCAGATTAATAATCATCCATAGCTATTGCTGCTCTTATCTCAGATTAATAATTATCCATAGCTATTGCTGCTCTTATCTCAGATTAATAATTATCCATAGCTATTGCTGCTCTAATCTCAGATTAATAATCACCCGTAGCTATTGCTGCTCTAATCTCAGATTAATAATAACCCGTAGCTATTGCTGCTCTAATCTCAGATTAATCACACAAATCTTCAAGGGATGGTACTGCAGGTGAAATAAAGTGATATTATGGGACCAGAAGCCGCTAAAGAATTTGCAGAACACGTAGAAACCAAACAGTGGGGGATAATTGTGGGTTTAAATTGGAAAAGGTGCCGACAGTGGGAGGTTTCGCCTGTTTGACCGCAGATGACGGCACTATAAGGTAACAGTGAATAGGGGTTGGTTGCCAGGGTCACACACACTGCACATCACTAAAGGTGGCCATAGACAAAGATTCGCTCGTTTGGTAACATCGCCAAACGAGCGGATCTTTCCCAGATATGCCACCAACGGCAGGGCTATATCGGGGGTAATTCGTATAGCCGAACGATCGAATTACGATACACCAAGGGGCTCCGTTGGGTCAGTTGGTTAAAAAATCAAACCTTCCTGATCGATATTGTGGCCAGATATCAATTGGGAAGACCTGTCAGAAGCCCCCAAACACGGGCAGATTGGTCTAAATAACCGATATCGGAGCTTTATCTGCCCGTGTATGGCCTCCTTAATACTTGTACCAAATCCCCTGAAACAACTTCTTGTAATGGAGGAAGAAAACATTAAAGGTTTAAGCAGCAGCCTAATCCTGTAATTTGTGCATCTGCCCCCCCAAAACCAACACCAATCAGAATGTACAATGAAGAGTTTCTGCTCCGACTCCCAGCAGAGCTTTCCCTTTAATTTATTTAACTGATAACATTTCCCCCCTGCTGTGATCATTCTTCTATCCCAGCGCTGTCCAACTCCTGTGGTACTGAGGGCAAAGATTTTACTGGCCTATGTGGAGGAGGGCCGATAATGGAAGTCAGTGTTGGCCACTCCCCCTTTTAAACCACACCCACTGTAAACCACACCCATATTACCACAAGAACTTTTAAGATCGTATCCACATTAACGGTGGTAGCACACCAAAAAACCAAATGGTTGGTCTCACTGCAGGGAAATCCCTCATCTCTCATATGTGAGAAATCGAAGTCATGTTAAAAACATCCCCTTAAATCCATATGCCTCCTCCTCCCCTGTGGATAATACAACAACCCCCCCCCCAACACATGATTAAACACCTTAGGGGCCCCTAACAACAATTTCCAAATGAAATGCTAATAACCCCCTAACAGGCTTACATCCCACAGGTAGTGTAGGGCAAGCAGAGAATGGCACACACAAGCAGCGCTGGGCAAGCAGAGAATGGCACACACAAGCAGCACTGGGCAAGCAGAGAATGGCACACACAAGCAGCACTGGGCAAGCAGAGAATGGCACACACAGGGAGACAGGGCCGGGCCAAGGTATTTTTGCACCCTAGGCAAGAGCTTCAATCAGTGCCCCCCACCCAGTCCGGCATTACCATTTCCCACCTTACCAGTCATATAGCCCCCTGTACCTGTGCCAGCACCTATCATATTGCCTCCATTTGTACCTATACCAATGTCAATCCCTCAGATTGCCCCCAGGCCCCAATCTGTACCTGTGCCAGCATAAACCAAAACATCCATCATATTTTTACCCCCAATCTGTCCATCATATTGCCCCAATTTGTATCTGTTCCAGCAGTAGCCAAAAATCCATCATATTTCCCTCAAACATGTGTGTACCTGTGCCAGCAGCCCCATATTGCCCCATGTACCTGAGCCAGGAGCAGCCAATCCCTTATATTGCCCCCAATCTGTACCTGTGCCAACATCAGACAAAAATACCCACTATTGCCTCCATATATGTACTTGTGCCAGCAACAGCCAAATATCCATCATATCATCTGTTTACCTGTAGTAAACCTGTAGTAGCAGCCAAGATATTGCCCACAAATATGTACCTGTGCCAGCAGCTGCCACATTATGTCTGGAACAGGGGGTTTATAAAGTTGAAAAACTATTAAAGGCCAAGCAAATCAGGGTTTAAAAAAGAAAGAAAGGAAATTCCCCTTAAAAGTGTGCCCCCCCCCTATGATTGTGCCCTAGGTGGGCTCCTACTCTGCCTAATATGTACTCTCAGTCTAATATGTACTACATACAGTGACACAGTGCTGGGGCCCCATTAGCATTTTGTATAAAGTGTGAACAGGTGAACAATGTGGCAGTTTCAGTCTGGGTCTCAGGTAGAACAGTACAGGGGCTTTAGGATATAAACAATAGAGGGGTCTCAGGTAGAACAGTACAGGGGCTTTAGGATATAAACAATAGAGGGGTCTCAGGTAGAAAAGTACAGGGGCTTTAGGATATAAACAATAGAGGGGTCTCAGGTAGAACAGTACAGGGGCTTTAGGATAGAAACAATAGAGGGGTCTCAGGTAGAAAAGTACAGGGGCTTTAGGATAGAAACAATAGAGGGGTCTCAGGTAGAACAGTACAGGGGCTTTAGGATAGAAACAATAGAGGGGTCTCAGGTAGAAAAGTACAGGGGCTTTAGATAGAAACAATAGAGGGGTCTCAGGTAGAACAGTACAGGGGCTTTAGGATAGAAACAATAGAGGGGTCTCAGGTAGAACAGTACAGGGGCTTTAGGATAGAAACAATAGAGGGGTCTCAGGTAGAACAGTACAGGGGCTTTAGGATAGAAACAATAGAGGGGTCTCAGGTAGAACAGTACAGGGGCTTTAGGATAGAAACAATAGAGGGTCTCAGGTAGAACAGTACAGGGGCTTTAGGATAGAAACAATAGAGGGGTCTCAGGTAGAACAGTACAGGGGCTTTAGGATAGAAACAATAGAGGGTCTCAGGTAGAACAGTACAGGGGCTTTAGGATAGAAACAATAGAGGGGTCTCAGGTAGATCAGTACAGGGGCTTTAGGATAGAAACAATAGAGGGGTCTCAGGTAGAACAGTACAGGGCTTTAGGATAGAAACAATAGAGGGGTCTCAGTAGAAAAGTACAGGGGCTTTAGGATATAAACAATAGAGGGTCTCAGGTAGAACAGTACAGGGGCTTTAGGATAGAAACAATAGAGGGGTCTCAGGTAGAACAGTACAGGGGCTTTAGGATAGAAACAATAGAGGGGTCTCAGGTAGAACAGTACAGGGGCTTTAGGATAGAAACAATAGAGGGGTCTCAGGTAGAACAGTACAGGGGCTTAGATAGGAAACAATAGAGGGTCTCAGGTAGAACAGTAGGGGCTTTAGGATAGAAACAATAGAGGGGTCTCAGGTAGAACAGTACAGGGGCTTTAGGATAGAAACAATAGAGGGGTCTCAGGTAGAACAGTACAGGGGCTTTAGGATAGAAACAATAGAGGGGTCTCAGGTAGAACAGTACAGGGGCTTTAGGATAGAAACAATAGAGGGGTCTCAGGTAGATCAGTACAGGGGCTTTAGGATAGAAACAATAGAGGGGTCTCAGGTAGAACAGTACAGGGGCTTTAGGATAGAAACAATAGAGGGGTCTCAGGTAGAACAGTACAGGGGCTTTAGGATAGAAACAATAGAGGGGTCTCAGGTAGAACAGTACAGGGGCTTTAGGATAGAACAATAGAGGGGTCTCAGGTAGAACAGTACAGGGGCTTTAGGATAGAAACAATAGAGGGGTCTCAAGGTAGAACAGTACAGGGGCTTTAGGATAGAAACAATAGAGGGGTCTCAGGTAGAACAGTACAGGGGCTTTAGGATAGAAACAATAGAGGGGTCTCAGGTAGAACAGTACAGGGGCTTTAGGATAGAAACAATAGAGGGGTCTCAGGTAGAACAGTACAGGGGCTTTAGGATAGAAACAATAGAGGGGTCTCAGGTAGACAGTACAGGGGCTTTTAGGATAGAAACAATAGAGGGGTCTCAGTAGAACAGTACAGGGGGCTTTAGGATAGAAACAATAGAGGGGTCTCAGGTAGAACAGTACAGGGGGCTTTAAGGATAGAAACAATAGAGGGGTCTCAGTAGAACAGTACAGGGGCTTTAGGATAGAAACAATAGAGGGGTCTCAGGTAGAACAGTACAGGGGCTTTAGGATAGAAACAATAGAGGGGTCTCAGGTAGAACAGTACAGGGCTTTAGGATAGAAACAATAGAGGGTCTCAGGTAGAACAGTACAGGGGCTTTAGGAGGGGTAGATACAGGGGCTTTAGGATAGAAACAATAGAAGGGGTCTCAGGTAGAACAGTACAGGGGCTTTAGGATAGAAAATAGAGGGGTTCAGGTAGAACAGTAAGGGGCTTTAGGATAGAAACAATAGAGGGGTCTCAGGTAGAACAGTACAGGGCTTTAGGATAGAAACAATAGAAGGGTCTCAGGTAGAACAGTACAGGGGCTTTAGGAATAGAAACAATAGAGGGGTCTCAGGTAGAACAGTACAGGGGCTTTAGGATAGAAACAATAGAGGGGTCTCAGGTAGAACAGTACAGGGGCTTTAGGATAGAAACAATAGAGGGGTCTCAGGTAGAACAGTACAGGGGCTTTAGGATAGAAACAATAGAGGGGTCTCAGGTAGAACAGTACAGGGGCTTTAGGATAGAAACAATAGAGGGGTCTCAGGTAGAACAGTACAGGGGCTTTAGGATAGAAACAATAGAGGGGTCTCAGGTAGATCAAGTACAGGGGCTTTAGGAATAGAAACAATAGAGGGGTCTCAGGTAGAACAGTACAGGGGCTTTAGGATAGAAACAATAGAGGGGTCTCAGGTAGAACAGTACAGGGCTTTAGGATAGAAACAATAGAGGGGTCTCAGGTAGAACAGGTACAGGGGCTTTAGGATAGAAACAATAGAGGGGTCTCAGGTAGAACAGTAACAGGGGCTTTAGGATAGAAAACAATAGAGGGGTCTCAGGTAGAACAGTACAGGGGCTTTAGGATAGAACAATAGAGGGGTCTCAGGTAGACAGTACAGGGGCTTTAGGATAGAAACAATAGAGTACAGGGGCTTTAGGATATAAACAATAGAGGGGTCTCAGGTAGAACAGTACAGGGGCTTTAGGATAGAAACAATAGAGGGGTCTCAGGTAGAACAGTACAGGGGCTTTAGGATATAAACAATAGAGGGGTCACAGGTAGAACAGTACAGGGACTTTAGGATATAAACAATAGAGGGGTCTCAGGTAGAACAGTACAGGGGCTTTAGGATAGAAACAATAGAGGGGTCACAGGTGTGAACAATACAGGGGATTAGTCTGAATTTGAGGATTAGACAATACAGGGGTCAATTAATCTCTGTAGTGATTCCTATTAAAGGTTACATATGGTAATCAGACACAGCATGTGGGGGGCCACAGAACATGCGGCCCTCGGGCCGCCAGTTGGACAGCCATGTTCTAGGCGTTTAAATACAGTGACACTTTAAAGGGGAAGCTACCTAAAATAACTTACACCCAATATGGGAATTAGCCACCCATTTAGATTGTAAGCTCTATGGGGCAGTTTTGGATATGAAGCTTGTAATCGTTAATGTTACTGTACTTTGAATTTCTTATTGTATTGACCAGTTTCTTGTATGAATATTGTTGTGCTGTACAGTAGTACTAAGTACCACTATATAAACAACTCTGGGAAATAGCAGAGGGGGAACGAGGCTTCACTGATATGTCACAGAATACACAGAATACCCCACACCCAGCTAGTCCCCCAATCTGAGCCGTCTGTCAGGGGATTGTGGGAGTTGTAGTCTTATCAGCCGCTAGCAGACCCCAGTGTGTTTGGACGGTGGCCCAGATGATGCTGCTGCACCTGTATATACAGTATCCCCAAGAGCTGCCCCTCCCCCTCCAATAATAAAGTGTTTGGCCGAGATACAGATAAAACTCATCAAATATTTAGCGGCTGAAGGAACCTGCCGGGCGGGAGATGCGCCAAGAGCCGGGGAGACGTCAGACTGAAATATCCCCTTTACTCACAAGGAGAAACCAATGATACGACTCACTTATTATTCAACCTCATTTCTATAGCACCGACATATTTCCCAGCGCTGTACAGAGATTATACAACATTCTCATCAATCCCTGCCCCAGTGAGTTTACAATCTAAGGTCCCTATCACATTCCCATCAGTCCCTGCCCCAGTGAGCTTACAATCTAAGGTCCCTATCACATTCCCATCAGTCCCTGCCCCAGTGAGCTTACAATCTAAGGTCACTATCACATTCTCATCAATCCCTGCACCAGTGAGCTTACAATAAGGTCCCTATCACATTCCCATCAGTCCCTGCCCCAGTGAGTTTACAATCTACTTGTCCCTATCACATTCCCATCAGCCCCTGTCCCAGTGAGCTCACAATCTAAGGTCCCTATCACATTCCATTAGCCCCTGCCCCAGTGAGCTTACAATCTAAGGTTCCTATCAAATTTCCATCCATCCCTGTCCCAGTGAGCTTACAAACTACTTGTCCCTATCACATTCCCATCAGCCCCTGCCCCAGTGAGCTTACAATCTAAGGTCCCTTTCACATTCCCATCAGTCAGTGTCCCAGTGAGCTTACAATCTAAGGTCCCTATCACATTTCCAACAGCCCCTGCCCCAGTGAGTTTACAATATAAGGTCCCTATCACATTCCTATTAGTCCCTGCCCCAGTGAGCTTACAATCTACTTGTCCCTATCACATTCCCCTCAGTCCCTACCCCAGTGAGCTTACAATCTAAAGTACCTATCACATTTCCATCCATCCCTGTCCCAGTGAGCTTACAATCTACTTGTCCCTATGACATTCCCATCAGTCACTGCCCCAGTGAGCTTACAATCTAAGGTACCCATCACATTTCCATCAGCCCCTGCACCAGTGAGTTTACAATCTAAGGTCCCTAACACATTCCCAGTGAGTTTACAATGTAAGACCCCCTATCACATTCCCATCAGTCATTGCCCCAGTGAGCTTACAATCTAAGGTACCTATCACATTTCCATCAGCCCCTGCACCAGTGAGTTTACAATCTAAGGTACCTATCACATTTCTATCAGCCCCTGCCCCAGTAAGTTTACAATTTAAGGTCCCTAACACATTCCCATCAATCCCAGTGAGCTTACAATCTAAAGGTGGCCATAGATGCAAAGATCCGCTCGTTTGGCGACTTTGCCAAACGAGCGGATCTTTCCCCTATATGCCATTAACGAGCATGGCTATATCGGGGGTAATGTGATTGTTCGGCCGAACGATCAGATTATGATGTGCAATGGGCTCCGGCGGGATCGGTCGGGTCAAAATCAAACCTGTCCCATCGACCAAACGACCGATCTCCGCCGGATGAAAAATGTCGGCACTTGCCACACACGATCCGAAAATCGTACGAATCCTCGATTCGTACGATCGGATCTGTGTGTCTATGGCCACCTTAAGACCCCTTTCACATTCTTATCAGTCGGCTGCCCCAGTGAGTTTACAATTTAAGTCCCCTATGACATTCACATCAATCCCTGCCCCAGTGAGCTTACAATCTAAGGTCCCTGTGACACACACAAGGTTATTAGGAGCCAATAACTCTGCCTGTATATATTTGGGGTGTGGGAGGGAACCCACTTACTCCAGCACCACTGTCCCAGTCACATTTCCCACACTGGGCTTTATGCAGCGAGAGCCCAAATGTAACACTATTTGTGGGAGTAGTAGATACACTTCCTCACAGCAGGTAGAGCTCGGGTTGCACAAAGGGCTGAGGTTTTACTTCATTTGAAAGAACATCGGATGCATCATGTGATTCCCTGACCAAATGGAAACCTCAGATGCCACAGTAGGGGCCACACACAGGGGCAAATAACAGCCCAGCAGCACTTTATTCCTGCACCCACACTTGGGCCCCTCATAGGATCCTTCTCACTTGTACCCCGAGTCTTTGTACCTGTGAATTCCTCAACCAGAGAACTGCCCCACTCACACTAAACTGCCCCACTCAATAGCCCCCACAATGAACCTTGTGCTCCCATAGCAGCTCTAACCCTAATCTGCAATAATGGTTACAGTCTGGGGGCTCCCCACCCCAACATCTCCCCCCTTTAATTAATTTAATGAACCCCCACCCACTCTTGGACACCCCCTGCTGATTGTGCCGCTAGGGGGCACCGCTGCTCTTCAGTCATGTGAATGTAAGCTCTGCAGGCTAATCAACATGGCTGCCCCTTGTCTGCAGGGAGAAATCTATCCCATAATAATTAACGATCATTGAGAAGGGGGGGGGGGAGGTTTAGCGCAGGGGGGGCAGGATTCGTTTATTTATCACAGAGGCAATAAAATCAGATATGATAGAGACAAACACAAGGGGGTCAAGGAAAAACCTCCCAACAAAGTGTTTATTTCAGTGGACATGGGGGGGGGCTACATTCTCATCTGACCCCACCCAAGGTCTCCAAGGCGCCCCCCCCTCTGCAAATATCATTATGTTCCAATAGAAACAAACAGTACTGGGGGCAGGATCTGGTCTGAATGAGATTCAGGGGTTAATCTGGAAAACTTCCCCTTTAATTTCTTATTTCAGGGGCGGGGCTTTATAATAAAGCAGCAGACTGGGCATTAAAGAGACGTATGATCACTACACGCATGTAACGTGTCCCACCTGCTGCTTTGGGCTCATTATTCTCTGCTGCGGAGCTGCCATAGAGCCGTCACTGATCTCTGCTTCTGCCCCAGCTTTTCCCACTGGGATGTTAACTACTCGCAGCACAATCCCCGAGATCCCCCCGTAACCAAATAATAAATCGGAAGGTAATTTAGAGCATCGCTATGGCAACCAAAGGACAAGCTCAAATAAAGCTCAGCTGTTAAAGTAGCAGTTTGGGTGTAAGAATTTATCGAAAAACGCAAATCATCATGTGACTCATTAACGCTCCCACGAATAACGAGGGAAGCCACACTAATTAATATAATGCACAAAGGGATAGATTGTAAGCTCTGTGTCTCTTTCCAGTTAAACCACACACACACACAGATCCTGCCCCACCGGCTGCAGCTGAAAAGCTAAAGGGACAACAATTTGTAGCAATAAAACATTAATTAACTCTAATATTAAAGGGAAACCAAAGTCTCCCCGATGTGCACAAGTTAACCCTTAAACTGACTCGCAGAGCTGGAATTGGTTGCCCCGTTATGGATATATCCTGCACTTACCCTTTACTTGCCCTTTATTTGCCCCTACAGAGGGAGAGAGTGGGGGCACTTTATGCCCCCCCAGTCCCAGGTGAATCAGTGTCCCCCCAGGTTGTACTTGGATTGGACCCCGGACATCACATGACAAAGAGAAATGGATCCTGCGACAGTCGCATTACTGCACCAATTAACCCTTCCAGGGAGGGACTCCGAATAGAAACTCCGGATCCAGTAACATAGGAAGAAATCACACGAGGCCCCTCCAGCTGCCGGTGCTTCTCCCTCCCAAACAGCAGAGATGGATCGGTGACCCCGAGTCTCACGCTTTGTACCACGCCACGGCACCTGACGGCATTCAAGTGTAATTAGTGGCAATTAAACACCCATAGGGGATAGTTCATCTCAGTCCTTATAAAGCCAACACGGGGTAACCAATCACTGCAGCCGGAGATTAAAGGGGGTTCATTAGTATGTTATAGAATGGACAATGCTAAGCAACTTTTCAATTGGTCTTCATTTTTTATAGTTTTTTTTTTGTCTGCCTTCTTTTCTCCAGCTTTCAAATGGAGGTCACTGACCCCATCTAAAGTACAAATACTCTGTAAGGCTACAAATGTATTGTTGTTGTTACTTTTTATTCCTCACCTTTCTATTCAGGCCTCTCCTATTCATATTCCAGTCTCTTATTCAAATCAGTGCATGGTTGCTAGGGGAATTTGGACCCTAGCAACCAGATGGCTGAAATTGCAAACTGGAGAGCTGCTGAATAAAAAGGTAAATAAGTCAAAAACCACAAATAATAAAAACCAATTACAAATTGTCTCAGAATATCCCTCTCTACATCATACTAACAGTTAATTTAAAGGAGAACAACCTTTTTAATGGAGAGTCGCAGTTGGACAGCACTGCACTGGTTTAGTGACGTGCCAAATAAAATCGAATCCATAGAAGGGGAATTAAACCCACTAACTGGATCAGTGCATAGAAGCTGCTCCCCCACAACCTCCCGAAATAAAAATATATAAATATACATCACTAGGGAAGGAACAAACCAACAGATGAATGAGCAGTATATGGGGGGGGGGGCTGCGGCACATTCCAATTATTGAGCTTTGGCCTTTGCCACTGACTAATGAGAGGGGCCGGGGAGCAGCGCACAAGTCAATACATCTCAATGTCACAAGTAATCCGGGCCCTGTGTCTCCCACCCACTCAATAAGGACACGTGCTGCTCAGCGCCATGTTCATATGAGACGCAAGATTAAAGGGGAAGTTACCCAATAATAGCAGCAAATCTCTAGGACTGAAGGGTCAGCATTTAATAGGAAACATTCACTGGGCCTTTACCCACGAGGAAACTTCGGGCGATTCCGGAAAACGAAGTGCCGTGCCATCCCGCTGGCTATTTATTATTATAGCCGGTGGGAAGGTAGTCGCGGGGCGACTAATCTCCCACAATTTGCCTGTTTGCCTTACCCTTAAAGTCAAAAGGCGGCCATAGGGGGCAGGGCTGAATCCTAAGAATAAACATAATTGCCCCAGCCAATCAGGATTCAGCCCCACTGCCCACCATAAACTCCCGACACAACAGGGGCAGGAACTCAGGACTTACAGGGGCTTCGGGACGGTGCGTAGAATAGGAAAAAGGACAGGGAAGTTTATTAAAAAAGTGTTTAAAAGTAATTTAAATATACAGTAATACACACGAGCCATGAATATCCTGTAAATTATATCCTTATCAATGGAGCTTAGTGATGTCATTTCTGTCACATGACTCACTGAAACTTGTGTCTTATAATAAAGTACCCCCTGCTGCAAAATATAAGGATATTAGAAGTCACCGCGGCATTCCATGTCCTGTATAGAAACATCTCATGTGACTTCTCTGTAATTTACAATATCCTTATATTTCACAAGAGGGGGTACTTTATTCACTATATAATCTACTGTTTAGATTTGTGAAAGATTCGACTGAATACCGAACCGAATCCTAATTTGCATAAACAAATTAGGGGTGGGAAGGGGAAAACATTTTTACTTCCTTGTTGTGTGACAAAAAGTTGTGCGATTTTCCTCCCCGCCCCTAATTTGCATATTCGGTTCGACTACGAATCCTGCTGAAAAAGGCCGAATCCTGAACCGGATCCTGGATTCAGCGCATCCCTAGTTTAGATAACTGAGCTGCTGTTTAATTATAAGGGCAGCCTTTCAATTGAAATAGGGATAAATGGCACAGGATACATACAATAGATAAGCTCTGTAGAATACAATGGGTTTTGTTTTACAAAGGAATCTAAACCTATTATATGTTACAGTGTATCTGCTGTGTAACCTGTGCCCTTTAACCTTTTTAAGATTGAATGGCAACCCAGCAGGAACAGTCCCCTAAATTTGTTCATAGTCTGTACAGAGAGATCCCATAAAACTATGGCAGCATAGGTATTCCCTGTACTAAGCACAATTCAGCAGGAACAGTCCCTAAGTTTGCTCATAGTCTGTACAGAGAGATCCCATAAAACTATGGCAGCATAGGTATTCCCTGTACTAAGCACAATTCAGCAGGAACAGTCCCTAAGTTTGCTCATAGTCTGTACAGAGAGATCCCATAAAACTATGGCAGCAAAGGTATTCCCCTGTACTAAGCACAATTCAGCAGGAACAGTCCCTAAGTTTGCTCATAGTCTGTACAGAGAGATCCCATAAAACTATGGCACATAGGTATTCCCTGTACTAAGCACAATTCAGCAGGAACAGTGCCCTAAGTTTGCTCATAGTCTGTACAGAGAGATCCCATAAAACTATGGTACATAGGTATTCCCTGTACTAAGCACAATTCAGCAGGAACAGTCCCCTAAGTTTGCTCATAGTCTGTACAGAGAGATCCCATAAAACTATTAGTGGATAAATCAGTTTAGACATGAAAAAGCTAAAATACAAGGCGTTGAAGTGATAGCTCATGGGACTACACAAGCCAATCAGATAAGAGAAAAAGAAAGTCAGAAGTCGCTAGTAAAACATCTTGTGTAGACAAAAAAGAAGATCTCCCAAACGGGTCATAATTTTGGGGTACAGTACCACACAACACCACTTTCAGCCAATAACCAGTGTTTCCCATAGAGAAGCAATAGAACAGCGCCACCATCAGACCTGTGCTAGTCCCAGAAACGGATCTGGAAGAAACAATGGAGATACAATGTGGTGGAAGCCATGGAGTGTGCAAAGCGCTGGACTCAGTAGACCATAAAGGGGAGGGACCACACACCTGGCTTGGGTTCCCAAGTGGTGATGTCATGAAATTAACCCCCTGGGTGCCAGAGTGCAGCACAAAGCGTTGGCACAGAGTCGACATTCAACTTGGAACCCTCTTGCTTTTACCCTCCACTGAGTGGCATCAGCTAATGGGCACCACGTGATTAACAGCCCATTCATATTTGGGGAAAAAGCACAAAGCTACAGTCACCCCCACGCTGCCAATCTTTAGTCAATGGCACAGAATTAGATGCCAGTCTGTAACACGCCGGGAGCCACGTAAACCTTTAATATCTGATGCCAGTGACTCCCGACATCTCTATAAAGTGCAACAGGGGCGGAAATTCTGTTTTTATTACTCAATGAATCCAGCAAGGAGCAGAGGAACCTCCATGGCAACTCCCACAGTATTAGTATTAGTTCATAGCCGACTGTATCCATAAATAATGTGTAAGTGCATCGTCCCTACTTACAGATCTCACAGTAACGTCTCCCATGGGAGCCCCTACTATACCACCCAACACTAGCGGCACAAGGACTCTCAGCACCCAAATATGGGCGGGACTTGCAAATTCACTGCCAATACTCTGCGGAGGGTGGGGAGCGAGGGTATTAGTAGCAAGGATATTGCTCTTGTGTAACTGTAACAAGACATTCACATGGGGCAGGACCACTGGACGGGACACAAGTCTCCCCTGGGGGGTTTCTGGCACCCACCCTACACCCGGACCTAATGGCTCACAGAGTAGTCAAGTCCTTGAGTTAATCAGGTAGATCTGCAGCCATAACTGCACTCTCAGTTGGCACAACCCATGAGAGCTTAGCCAATAAATGAAGGGTAGAAATGTGATGTCACCATAAAGGAAGTGACATCAAAGAGCAGTCACGGAGATGGAAAAGATGATTTCAGAAATGGAATCAAAACAATCCACTAGACCTGCTCCACGTGCTTGTCCAGTCCCAACACAGCGGGTACCCTACGGGCACAGCAGGAAATATTAAGGGCCCTTTGTGCATGAGATACATCAGTAGGAGCTGCCATATTATTTACAAATACCCCACCCCCGTAGAACAGCATCATCTACTGACCAATATACAATAGATAGCCAGCGCAATATGTCACCTCCTCCCATATGTATAAATACAAATATACAGAGAAGGAATGTTCTGGGCACACAATAAGCTATACCCTCATACTGTACTGTCTAAGGGAATCAATATGGCACCTCCTCCTCCCATATGTATAAATACAAATATACAGAGAAGGAATGTTCTGGGCACACAATAAGCTATACCCTCATACTGTACTGTCTAAGGGAATCAATATGGCACCTCCTCCTCCCATATGTATAAATACAAATATACAGAGAAGGAATGTTCTGGGCACACAATAAGCTATACCCTCATACTGTACTGTCTAAGGGAATCAATATGGCACCTCCTCCTCCCATATGTATAAATACAAATATACAGAGAGGGAATGTTCTGGGCACACAATAAGCTATACCCTCATACTGTACTGTCTAAGGGAATCAATATGGCACCTCCTCCTCCCATATGTATAAATACAAATATACAGAGAAGGAATGTTCTGGGCACACAATAAGCTATACCCTCATACTGTACTGTCTAAGGGAATCAATATGGCACCTCCTCCTCCCCATATGTATAAATACAAATATACAGAGAAGGAATGTTTCTGGGCACACAATAAGCTATACCCTCATACTGTAACTGTCTAAGGGAATCAATATGGCACCTCCTCCTCCCATATGTATAAATACAAATATACAGAGAAGGTATGTTCTGGGCACACAATAAGCTATACCCTCATACTGTACTGTCTAAGGGAATCAATATGGCACCTCCCTCCTCCCATATGTATAAATACAAATATACAGAGAAGGAATGTTCTGGGCACACAATAAGCTATACCCTCATACTGTACTGTCTAAGGGAATCAATATGGCACCTCCTCCTCCCATATGTATAAATACAAATATACAGAGAAGGAATGTTCTGGGCACACAATAAGCTATACCCTCATACTGTACTGTCTAAGGGAATCAATATGGCACCTCCTGCCCACAAGACAGTGATGAATGACAGAAATAGTTGAATAAAACAGAATTGATATAAATGTTCCCTGTAAGGCCTAGTGATGTTGGTGCATCAGCCACAGTTTACTACATTGGTGCAAACCCACTGCACCACAATGATAAATTAGCAGACGTGTTGGAATCTCCCCCAGGCAGTGACACCCTATATATGAATGAGCCCATTGGGTGCCAATTGCGTGAGGAGGAGACTGGGCTACAGTTTTATATGATGGGGCACCGGCAGCCACGTAAGAGGGTCACTAACCTTTGCCAAACTAAAACTCCCAGCATGCACTTGCTTTCAATGGCTTGCAGGGAATGCTGGGAAATGCAGTTTAACAACTTTTAGCACAACCTATTTCTCATTAGTATCAGATGGATTAGTATGTGATGAGTTTAAGGCTTGAGGGACTTACCTGCAACTCACACCAGGCCACCTCCACCCACGTCTCCGTGTCCAAACCCTTATAGACCGTCTTAAAGGAGCCTCTTCCTATTTCAATATCAAACTTCAGAAACCTTCCATCGGGAGAGGTAGAGACGGCCTT
This sequence comes from Xenopus laevis, assembly GCF_017654675.1. Classification (NCBI taxonomy): domain Eukaryota; kingdom Metazoa; phylum Chordata; class Amphibia; order Anura; family Pipidae; genus Xenopus; species Xenopus laevis. The sequence continues at coordinate 153,267,250 of NC_054377.1, read as the reverse complement.
GATATCGGCCTCCTCCTCATTCTCCTCTTCCTCCTCTTTTCTGCACTTAGGGACATCTTGTGGGGTTTCCGCTTTCTCTTCGGGTTCCCCGGGTTGATCCGGTTCTGTTTCTGCGTCGCCCCCTTTAGAAGAAGAACCTTTCGATTCGGAGACTTCATTGTCCACTCCCGGGTCGCTGACCCCCTGAGACCTCTTGGCAATGGCTCTCCGTGCCCTGGAGATGGGGATGAGCTTGTTGTGGGGCCCAGATAATGATAAATCCAACACGGGGGGCTCCTCTTGGTCAGAGTCCAGGACAATCCTCCTGAGGAACCTCAACTTGACTCTGTGACAGACGTCGGCAGCCGGAGGAGCAGAGACGTTGCAGTTCAGCATTGCAGTCGCCCCTCCTTTATCTCTGGCCTCAGTGTTAATGGGGGGCTCAGGCTGGTTACTGGGGGGGCCCAGACATGACGCGGCACCTGCTCTGGTTTCCATCAGATCCTACTGGGGGGCAGATCCATCCAATGGCCCCCGGATGCTGGAGTCATGGTCCTTCCAGGGAACTCAATAGATCCACACGCGGGGGGGGGGGGCAGTGACGCATGAATTGTAGGTCCCCCCACTCTTGACCCACTCGGGATTCCCTGCGAGAAGCAAAGACACAGTTACAGACCCCCCTGGTGTGGGTGTCAGTGGGTGTCAGTGGGGGGGGTCAGGTGATTTATGAATGAGATTGTGACAATGTGCAGCTGGGGGGGTGGATCAGTTTAACCCCTGCACTGTCAGGAGTGGGAAGAAGTGGGGGAGGAGCCCTGGGCCTGTGTCATATGATAATACTAATAATAATACTAATAATACTAATAGTAATAATGTCTGAGCAGAAGCCCATTCTCTGGCACCTGATTAACCCTGGCTGAGCCCCGTGTCCCAGGCCCATTAACCCCGTGTGTCTGGCGTCGGTGTGAGGCGGGAGGGGTCGGGGAGCGGCCGAGACTCACCGTTATGTGAATTGAATGTGCGGCGCCTCCTCCTCCCGCGCAGTCTCCGCTCTTCTTCTTCTTCTTCTCCTGGAACATCCGCGCTCCCCGCCCCTCCCCCGGGCATTTAACTCACCGGCTCAATCACCAGCGTGTGGGCGGGGCCCTGCACTAGAATGAAAAGGGCCACGCCCAGCCACGCCCTGTTAACCCCGACCTGCCTGTCCTGCTCTACGTATTAACCCCCGCGTGTCCGGCCAACAGTAACCCTCTTGTATATTAACCCTGAGTCTGCTGCCAGCACTAATCACCTCCCATTAACCCTAGTGTGCCCTCCATGTACCAACTCACACCCCAATTCATCTCTTCTCTGCAACAGGCCCATAAATATTAACCCCTACCTGCATTAAAGGGCTGGTTCACCTTTGAAGTACCTTTTATTATGTTATAGAATTGCCAATTCTAATCAGCTTTTCAATTGGTTTTCATTACTTATTTTTTATAGTTTTATAGTTATTTGCCTTTTTCTTCTTAATCTTTTCAGCTTTCAAATAGGGCTCACTGACCCAAACTGAGCACAAATACTCTGTAAGGCTACAAATGTATTGTTATTGCTACTTTTTATTCATCTTTCTATTCAGGCCTCTCCTATTCATATTCCAGTCTCTTATTCAAATCAGTGCATGGTTGCTAGGGGAATTTGGACCCTAGCAACCCGATTGCTCAAAATGCAAACTGGAGAGCTGCTTAATAAAAAGCTAAATAAATCAAAAACCAGAAATAATAAAAAATTAAAACCAATTGCAAATTGTCTCAGAATATCCCTCTCTATGTCATACTAACAGTTGGTTTTCATTTTTTATTATTTGTGGTTTTTGACTTATTTAGATTTTTATTCAGCAGCTCTCCAGTTTGCAATTTCAGCCATCTGGTTGTTAGGGACCAAATTCCCCTAGTAACCATGCATTGATGTGAATAAGAGACTGGAATATGAATAGGAGAGGCCTGAATAGAAAGATGAGTAATAAAAAGTAACAATAACAATACATTTGTAGCCTTACAGAGCATTTGTTTTTAGATGGGGTCAGTGACCCCTATTTAAAAGTTGGAAAGAGTCCAAAGTAGAAGGAAAATACTTAAAAAAAACTATAACAGATAAATAATGAAGACCAATTGAAAAGCTGCTTAGAATTAAGAATTCTGTAACCGTACTAAAAGTTAAATGAAAGGTGAAAACCCCTTTAAAGGGGAACTACTCCTAAGAACTGTTTTTGCCTAAAGAAAGAAAATGTGATTTAAAAGCAACTTTACCACAATTTTCTTTGCTGGCAATCATGTCTCTGACACCTGCCTCCACTACCCCAACTGCAGTTTTGTCTCACTTACTTCTCAATCCCCTGCCTGCTTTAACCCTTAATACCTGTCTGAATGAACTTGCTGCTATTATGCCCTTATATAATTACACCTGTAGGTCCACTCTACCCCTTCTTGCATTAACTCCTGCATCTAATGATTGTATTCCTCCCTAACATTAACCCCTGCCTAATGTATTAGATCTGCTTGCTTTAACCCATGTGTCCCTTTTTCACAAGGACAGGCCCTGTTCCAAGCTCTCATTGGGTGGAAATATGCCCCTGTCAGTGTCCCAGTTGCCCCCAAAATGTTGCAAAAGAAAGGGGGAGACACATTAGGATTTGGGCTGAAAAACTCCAGTTCCAGCCAAATGAATGGGAGGCAGCTTTCCCATTAGATAATAAGCCCCATGAGTCGTAAACCTAAAGTGTTAATGGGAAAGTAAAATAGAGTTTTGGGAAAGACTGGGGGACCAGTTAGGAAGGGGGAGCATTAAATAGAGTGCAGAACTGTGGGTGAGTTTGGGGGTGCAACTGGAATATAATGATACATTAATAAAGTGCCCTTGAAAAGTATTTTGGAAGTGTTAGGTCTCTGGGAAAAGGGATATAAAAGAGAAGAAAGGGTATAGATGAGAGAAATCAGTTGTGGGTGTGGTTTAAGGGGAACAACATTAAAGGAGTGGCCTATAAAATGTGAGTCTGTGACTCGGGCTGTGGGAGGGGCTAGAACACTGATGTCAGCCTACATGATGCTAAATCCTTGGTAGAGACTCATCACTAGCAATATTCTTACTTATATTAGAGTTCTGTAAATATGGTGATTGCAAAATCTTTTCTATTTGCATATTTATTGGCCTCCATGCATATGAATGAGCCGTGCGCAAGGTAAGTGCCAGGAATTGGTATTTGAAAAAATTATGAACCAGATTATGGTTCCACATATCCATCCAATAAGAATGGACCTTCTATTATTTAAAGTTGTTGTTCTTCTATGGTATGATGTAGAGAGGGATATTCTGAGACAATTTGCAATTGGTTTTCATTTTTTATTATTTCTGATTTTTGACTTATTTAAGTTTTTGTTCAGTAGCTCTCCAGTTTGCAATTTCAGCCATCTGGTTGCTAGGGTCCAAATTACCCTAGCAACCATGCATTGATTTGAATAAGAGAATGGAATGTCAATAGGAGAGGCCTGAATAGATGGGATCAGTGGAAAGTAGCTTTAAAATATAAATAATGAAGACCAATTGAAAGGTTGCTTAGAATTAGCCATTCTATAATACAAACTAAAATTTAACTTAAAGGGATACTGTCATGGGAAAACGTTTTTTTTTTCAAAACACATCAGCAGAATTCTGCACTGAAATCCATTTTTCAAAAGAGCAAACAGATTTTTTTATTTTTAATTTTGAAATCTGAAATGGGGCTAGACATATTGTCAGTTTTCCAGCTGCCCCCAGTCATGTGACTTGTGCTCTGATAAACTTCAGTCTCTCTTTACTGCTGTACTGCAAGTTGGAGTGATATCACCCCCTCCCTTTCCCCCCAGCAGCCTAACAACAGAACAAAGGGAAGGTAACCAGATAGCAGCTCCCTAACACAAGATAACAGCTGCCTGGTAGATCTAAGAACAACACTCAATAGTAAAATCCAGGTCCCACTGAGACACTTTCAGTTACATTAAGTAGGTAGTTCCATCCTAAAGTGCAGGCACAAGTCATATGACTTGGGGCAGCTGGGAAACTAACAATATGTCTAGCCCCATGTCAGATTTCTAAATTAAATATAAAAAAATCTGTTTGCTCTTTTTAGAAATGGATTTCAGTGCAGAATTCTGCTGGAGCAGCACTATTAACTGATTCATTTTAAAGGAGAACCACCCCTTTAAGGTACCAGGACAACATTTTGACCCCAATGAGGTTTCAACTTGCCCCGTGGCTAATACGGCAGCACCGAGACACGTGGAAGAAAAAGGGAGAATATTGAAAAAGGAAGAAAATGGCAGAAGGGCAAATCTCATGGAGAATGAAGTTAACAACGAGGAGTGTCAGCAGCATGGGGCAAAGGAAGATGAAGGAGAAGGAAAAGGGCCCCATGGGTCCCCATCTCCTCCTGATCCTCCACCCCTTACTGTTTGGGGCACTTCCCTTTCCTTTCTCTATTCCACTGTCCCCTACAATCATCTTTCCCCCAACCCTATTGGGGTTTATCAAGGCTCTGGCCTCACTCACACTCACACTCAAATACACAATATCCATAGGAAGCCTAATGGAAATGACAGGCCAATCCCCCCGCAGCTCAGATTCCTCCGACATATTTAACTCTTTATTTCTGGCCTGAGGCTTCTTGGTGTCACTGAGGGCAAGTTAACCCTGCGTGATTGGGATGTAAAGCTCTCACAATAGACTTCAGCCAATCAGTGGCCGTTCAGTGGCGCATAATGGGCACCGTTTATCCATCAAGCCCTGAGACAGAATTGGCATTTAGTCAATATCTCATAGGAAGGAGGAGAGACACAATGTAAATCTAATGAGGGGTCTTTGGGGGGGGGGTCGGACAGTTTGTGAGCAGAAGGCAACATTGCACAAAGGAGAGATTGGAAAGTGATGCCAGAGATTTATTCAGCTCCACCCCCAGGGACCCCTCACACAGACACAGGGGTCGCTGAGTGACATTTTCACTTTCACCACAAGGGCCCCGGGGTATTTACACAGGGGGGAGATCTGCTGGTGTTTGTCCCACGGGGCCACATGGAGCAAATAGAATCGGAGAAAATCCAATTGCAGAAATAGGCCGTCAATACAGCGCTGGATCCTCATGGGAGGGGACTCCTGGCTGCACAATTATTCCCTTTATTTGCCCTTTATTTGCTCAGAGAAATTGACTTTTTCCTTGTCACGTGGGAAGGAGAAATGGTTTCGCTAATAACAATGTTGTGTGTTTGTAAAGGGAATATGTGAGCAGGCGAAATACTGCAGTTCTAATTTATTGCACTCGATGAATTAACCCTTTAGGGTATGCCCCACCATCACATACAGAGGGGTCTTGTAGTTGCACAATTAGAAGATAATAAACTGGAAATCACCAATAACAATTACCACACAGTCATCAGCTTTAAAACAGAACCAGGCTTTCCAGGCAATGAGACAGGGCCATTAGATTGTAAACTCACTGGGACAGGGACTGATGAAAATGTAATAGGAAGATTAGATTGTAAGATCATTCAGGCAGGGACTGATGGGAATGTGATAGGGATTTTACATTGTAAGCTCACTGGGGCAGGGACTGATGGGAATGTGATAGGGATCTTAGATTGTAAGCTCACTGGGGCAAGGACTGATGAGAATGTGATGGAAACATTCGACTGTAAGCTCACTGGGGCAGGGGCTAAAGGGAACCTGATAGGGATTTAGATTATAATCTCCCCTAGGCTGATGGAAAAGTCATACGGACCATAGATTGTAAGCGCACTGGGGCAGGGACTGATGGAAAACTGAGAAGGACTTTAGATTGTAAGCTCACCTATGCTGATGGAAATGTCATAGCAGCATCGGACTGGGGGGCCTGGGGCCCATGGGGGGGGTCGGAGGGCTCCCCTCCGACCCAACCATGCTGCACCGGGGCTACAAGTTTGTGCGCATGCACCGGCGCGCAATGTTATTCTGGCATTACCAATGCTTTGTATCGCAGATGTGGGTGCAGATCTAGGTTGGCGCGGCCCACTAGAGCCAGGGGCCCACCGGGTTTTTTCCCCTCCGGCCCAGTCTGACCCTGTGTGATAGGGACCTTAGATTGTGAGCTCAGTGGGGCAGGGACTGATGGGAATGTGATAGGGACCTTAGATTGTGAGCTCAGTGGGGCAGGGACTGATGGGAATGTGATAGGGACCTTAGATTGTGAGCTCAGTGGGGCAGGGACTGATGGGAATGTGATAGGGACCTTAGATTGTAAACTCAGTGGGGCAGGGACTGATGGGAATGTGATAGGGACCTTAGATTGTGAGCTCAGTGGGGCAGGGAATGATGGGAATGTGATAGGGACCTTAGATTGTGAGCTCAGTGGGGCAGGGACTGATGGGAATGTGATAGGGACCTTAGATTGTGAGCTCAGTGGGGCAGGGACTGATGGAAATGTGATAGGGACCTTAGATTGTGAGCTCAGTGGGGCAGGGACTGAAGGGAATGTGATAGGGACCTTAGACTGTGAGCTCAGTGGGGCAGGGACTGATGGGAATGTGATAGGGACCTTAGACTGTGAGCTCAGTGGGGCAGGGACTGATGGGAATGTGATAGGGACCTTAGATTGTAAGATCATTGGGGCAGGGACTGATGGGAACATTTGTAGCCTTACAGAGCATTTGTTTTTTAGATGGGGTCAATTGCAGATTGACTCAGAATATCCCTCTCTACATCATACTAACAGTTAATTTAAAGGTGAACAGCCCCTTTCAGTCAAACTATTTCTCAACAAGACACATATTTAACCATCTGTCTCAGACAACATGTCTCTGAGGCCCCTGTTACTCACCTGCTGATGCACCAACAGCCACAGCTTGACTTGCGATTGGGGGAGGGAGCGCAGTTGGGGAGCAACGTTGGAGGGCAGGTGGGGATTGGGTCTGGGTTTTTTCTAGGTGTCCCATCAGCGCAGTCCAACCCTGGATGTAATGGGAGTGGGGGAAGCCAATAAAGAGCAACCTCCCAGCAAGCTCATAATCTTATGTTCTTGGGCATCTTTTTTATATTCAGTGATATCTGGGCAATTTCATATCATCTTGGCCATTAGTTCAATCACTAGCATGAATAATAACGGGGATAATGGTCACCCCTGACAAGTCCCTCTACCAATCTTAATGCCTGAGCAGTCCCACCAGCTAATGTGATATAAGCAGTATGATCAGCAAATAAAACTCTCGGTACATTGAGAAACATACCATCAATATTATATCTGGGTGACACAAACAGTAAGTATATTGCTGGGGCACAGTATTGAATGATTTGTGTATGACAATGGGGGGGGGGTAGGAAACATTTGCATCTAAAATAATGTCAATTGTTCTGCTTGTGGAGTCAGTAGTTTGTTGGTCAGGGACAAAGACACATTCATCTGGTTGTACAAGACGGGGAAGATATTTTTTGGCTGAAATCTTACAAAAATAGCAGAATATCGACACTGAGAAGTATTGGCTGATACTGTTGTATATTCATATGGAGTTAATTTGGTTTTGGGATAAGAGAGAGACATTGTCTGACAGTATCTGGAAGTAAAAGTCCTTACAGAATGTCACTAAACAATTAAACGAGGGGACATAATATCTTTATAATACACAAAAGCCATGAATATCTTGTAAATTCAATCCTTATAAACGGTGAGTAGTGATGTCATCAGTTATAAACGGTGAGTTCTGATGTCATCAGTTATAAACGGTGAGTTCTGATGTCATTTCTATCACATGACTCACTGAAACTTGTGTATTATAATAAATAAAGTACCCCTGTTGCAAAATATAAGGATATTAGAAGTTACCTCGGAGTTCCACGACCTGTATAAAAACACTCGGCCTTCGGCCTCGTACTTTTATATGGTCATGAAACTCCTCAGTAACTTATAATATCCTTATATTTTACAAGAGGGGGTGCTTTATTCACTATATATCCCACAACTGCTCTCTGGGCTCCACACTGAGACGTATACAGGCTGCTGTCACTGGCACTTCTGCTGCTATAGCTGAGGGACTTCAGAGGGTACGATCTGTGTTAGACTTAAAAGAGGTTGTTCACCTTTAAATTAACTGTTAGTATAATGTAGAGAGGGATATTCTGAGACAATTTGCAATCGGTTTTCATTTTTTATTATTTGTGTTTTTTGTTATTTCGCAGCAGCAGTTCTCCAGTTTGCAATTTCAGCAATCTAGTTGCTAGGATCCAAATTCCCCTAGCAACCATGCATTGATGTGAATAAGAGACTGGAATATGAATAGGAGAGGACTGAATAGAAAGATGAGGAATAAAAGTAACAATAACAATACATTCGTAGCCTTACAGAACATTTGTTTTTTAGATGGGGGTCAGAAGGAGAAGGCAAATAATGAAACAAATAATTAAAAAATAATTTAGACCAATTGAAAACAGTCTATAACACTAAGGGGCAGATTTACCAATGGTTAAATTTCGAAGTTGAAAATACTTCGAAATTCGACCATCAAATTGAATTACATTGACTTTGAATATCGAAGTCGAAGTTTTTTTTTCATTGAATTTGGCAATTGGCGGTCAAAGTAAAATCGTTCGATCAAACGATTAAATCAGCGATTTCAGCGATCGATCGAACGATTTTTCTTCGACTTCCAAAAACTTAGAAAACTGCTCTAGAAGGTCCCCATAGGCTAACATAGCACTTCGGCAGGTTTAATTTGGCAAAGTATTGAAGTCGAATTTTTTTAAAGGGACAGTACTTCGATTATCGAATGATCGAACATTCGAAGTATTTTACTTCGCATCGAATTCGAAGACGTAGTAGCCTATTCAATGGTCGAAGTATCCAAAAAATTACTTTGAAATTCGACGTTTTTTACTTTGAAAATTCCCTCAAATTCACTTCGACCCTTGATAAATCTGCTCCTAAAACTTGTGTTATAGGTAATAGCAGTGATGGGGTGATATCCCTTATGTTGATGAAGCTGTGTAGCAAATAAACCGTCAGGTTTGCCCTTTAATTTAAAGAGTTTTTGTTTGGACCATGTAAGAGTTCTGTCCTCAGCCCCTGTAGTTTATATCAGGATTCCATTACTTCTCATTTGTTTATCAGTCGTCTCTCACATTTCACTTTTCACTTGTAGGAGAAACTGTTTTTTTTGTTTTTACAGTGTCGCCCCAGTGGGGCAGGTGGGAACTGCTGAGTAACTTGCACTAATAATAATAATCATAATAATGATGATGATATTGGTGATACAAACAAATTTACTAAGCGCCGAAGCGCCGAACATTTGGCATTTTCGTTACTGCGCAAATTCACTAACGAACGCTGGCGTAGTTTCGCTAGTGTTACTTCGCACCCTTACATAGTAACATAGTAACATAGTAACATAGTAACATAGTAAGTAAGGTTGAAAAAAGACACATGTCCATCGAGTTCAACCTTTTTTTTTTGTTTATTAACTACCTATCTGCCAGTTGATCCAGAGGAAGGCAAAAAACCCATCTGAAGCCTCTCCAATTTGCCTTAGAGGGGGAAAAAATCGGACCAGTCCCTGGATCAACTTGGACTATGAGCTATTTCCCATAACCCTGTATTCCCTCACTTGCTAAACACCATCCAACCCCTTCTTGTACCTATCTAATGTATCAGCCTGTACCCCTGATTCACTTCCCAGCTCTCCCTGTAACACCCCTTTCCCTCCTCTAATCTCATTGGCTCCCTCCTGTCTGCTGGGAGGAGCTACTGGTGAATAAAGCATCCGACCCTTCCTTGTACCTATCTAATGTATCAGCCTGTACCACTGATTCAGGGAGACAATTCCACATCTTCACAGCTCTCACTGTAACAAACCCCTTCCCAATATTTAGGCGGAACCTCTTTTCTTCTAATCGGAATGGGAGACCTTGTGTCAGCTGGAAAGACCTACTGGTAAATAAATCATTAGAGAGATTATTATATGATCCCCTTATATATTTATACATAGTTATCATATCACCCCTTAAGCGCCTCTTCTCCAGAGTGAACATCCCCAATTTGGCCAGTCTTTCCTCATAGCTAAGATTTTCCCTTTACCAGCTTAGTTGCCCTTCTCTGTCCCCTCTCTAATACAATAATGTCCTGTTTGAGTGATGGAGACCAAAACTGTAGGGCATATTCTAGATGGGGCCTTACCAGTGCTCTATACAGTGGGACCCCCTCCTCCCGTGACTCTCTGCCCCATTTAATACAAGTCAAGACCTTATTTGCCCTTGATGCTGCTGACTGGCATTACTTGCTACAGACAAGTTTATTATCTACAAGGACTCCAAGCTCCGTCTCCATTATGGATTTGCCTAGTGCAGTCCCATTAAGGGTATAAGTGGATATTGTTACATCCCAGGTGCAGGACTTTACATTTATCAACATTGAATCTCATTTGCCACTTAGCTGCCCAGATTGCCAGTTAGTCAAGATCCTGTTGCAAGTGCCACATCCTGGATGGAATTAATTGGGCTGATAGTTTTGTCTCATCTGCAAACACTGATACATTACTTACAACACCCTCCCCTAAGTCATTAATGAACAAGTTAAATAAAAGTGGCCCCAATACTGAGCCCTGAGGGACCCCACTAAGAACCTTACTCCAAGTAGCAAATGTCCCATTAACAACCACCCTCTGTACCCGATCCTGTAGCCAGTTTCCTATCCATGTGCAAACGACTTCATTAAGCCCAACAGACCTTAGTTTAGAAAGCAGTCGTTTGTGGGGCACAGTATCAAACGCTTTGGCAAAATCCAAATAGATCACATCTACTGCCCCCCCACTATCCAGAATCTTACTTACCTCATCATAAAATGCAATCAAATTCGTCTGACATGACCTATCCTTCATAAAGCCATGCTGATTGCTGCTCATAATGCCATTCATTAGGACAACATTTTGTATGTGATCCCTTAACAAGCCTTCAAATAATTTGCCCACCACAGATGTCAGACTTACTGGCCTATAATTGCCAGGCTGAGATCGTAATCCCTTTTTAAATATTGGAATAACATCAGCTTTTCTCCAATCCATAGGCACCATACCAGATGACAGTGAATCTGAGAAAATCAGAAATAGGGGCTGGTCTAAAACTGAACTAAGCTCTCTTAGAACCCGGGGGTGTATGCCATCAGGCCCTGGAGCCTTGTTTACATTAATTTGTATTAAAGCCTGGCGAAGTTTCGCTAGCGACGTAACCACGCAAATTCACTAACTTGCGCAGTGTACTGAACGCTACCTTTTACGCCAGACTTCCTTCGCCACCTCGGACCTGGCGAAGCGCAATAGAGTAGATAGGGATTGCTTCAAAAAAAGTCAAACATTTTTCTAAGTCCCAAAAAACGCTGGCGTGTTTTCTACATTATGGGTGATAGGCTGAAAAAGATCGCAAATTTTTTTGGGGCTCCCCTCCTTCCCTCCTACATTTCCTGACTCATGGCAACTTACCTAGACAGTGGGCACATGTGTAGGGCAAAATAACATTTTTATTTGATGTTTTGAAGCTTTTCTAGGCATTTGTAGTGCTGATACGTATTCCTCCATTGAAATTTGAATTTGGCGCCGTATGCAAATTAGACTTCGCTAGCGTAACTTCGCTTTACTTAGCGAAGCAATGCTAGCGCAACTTCGCAATCTTACGCTACCCCTGAGCGCAATTTCGGATTTTAGTGAATTTGTGAAGCGCTGGCGAAACTACGCCTGGCGAAGTGCGGCGAAGTGCGGCGAAGTTACGCCTGGCGCAACTACGAATCTTAGTGAATTTGCCCCTATATAAGGTTTCCTGTTCTTTATATTTGATTCTCTTGTTCAGAATTTCTTCTGTGAGTGTGACTGCCATCTGCTGGACACTAGTGCTAATTACATCACTTATTCTGAGTGTAAAGCCTCAGCTGTGTGTGTTGTAGCGCCTCCTGTGGCTGCAGGAAGATCTGCAGGTCCTGCTCAGACTTTAGGGAAAAGCAACACTGGAAATTGCATTTGGTTTTTGCCATAAACTGTGACAATGAGCCCCAAATCACCCCAATAAACTTCCACATGTATCACGTGAAGCCCTTGTGCAAAATGCTGGGCTATCACATGATCAAGGTTCTGAAGTGGCTGAGAGTTCCCTTCAGATTCTGGGGAAATGGGCAAAAAAGTATTTCAAGACGGCGCCCCCCCATTGGTCACTTTATCAAAGGTTTTTTTTCACTCCCACTGGTCATTAGTCACTGCTTTTCCCCATTACTAAGTGCCCTGCGAATGCCAGGGTATAATCCTGAAAGGGTTAAAGGGGAAGTCTACAAATACTTTAAAGGGATACTGTCATGGGAAAACATGTGTTTTCAAAACACATCAGTTAATAGTGCTGCTCCAGCAAAATTCTGCACTGAAATCCATTTCTCAAAAGAGCAAACAGAATTTTTTATATTCAATTTTGAAATCTGACATGGTGCTAGACATATTGTCAGTTACCCAGCTGCCCCCAGTCGTGTGACTTGTGCCTGCACTTTAGGATGGAACTTCTTTATGGCAGGCTGTTGTTTCTCCTACTTAATGTAACTGAATGTGTCTCAGTGGGACCTGGATTTTACTATTGAGTGTTGTTCTTAGATCTACCAGGCAGCTGTTATTTTATGTTGGGGAGCTGCTATCTGGTTACCTTCCCATTGTTCTGTTCTTAGGCTGCTGGGGGGAAATAGAGGGGGTGATATCACTCCAACTTGCAGTACAGCAGTAAAGAGAGACTGAGGTTTATCAGAGCACAAATGACATGACTGAGGGCAGCTGGGAAACTGACAATATGTCTAGCCCCATTTCAGATTTCAAAATTAAATATAAAAAAATCTGTTTGCTCTTTTAAAAAATGGAATTCGGTACAGAATATCAAGCGGAGATAACGGAGCGCAAGAGGCGCACGTTCGTGCGAGACCGCAACGACTATGAAAATGGGCAGATTTACTCGTGGAAAGAGGAGCGCAACAGAAAACGTTCCAATAAAAGAGCGGAAGGCCCGCCCAGATATGGCGTTTACCATCAGAGGAATATAGATGAACCGAGGAAATTGAAGGAACAAAGGGAGCCGAGAGAACGCTATGGTGGAAACTACAGACCGCCTCGCTACTCGCTACTCCACTAAGCAATACCGTGATCCAGTTACAGCTGATTCCTCGGCATAGAGGACGCACAGAGGACGAGGAGCAGCCATCTTATACAGACGATCATCATTTTTTAGGCGCTCGCCCCAAAGATGGATCAAGAGTAGCAGGGAGGAAAAATCCGCGCTACCCGATAGAAAGGGACGCCTACCCACAACGATATCGGAGCAACAGCAGCTACAAGAGGTAAACGAATTGTTAATTTATCCTCCTATTCACGTACAAAAGCCGAACTTAGTCCTCAATAAGGGATTAAGCTTTGTACCCAGTTATTCTAGTGAACTCTTTGACTGGGAGGTGGACTTCTAGAAGTTTATTCGTTCTGCTAAACTAAAAATGAATTTTCTTGATGTACTGCCTAATATAAAAACCTATAGTTTAAATGTACCAACATTGAAAAAGAAAAGTACATTTGTCCCAGATATTCCCTGTCCTGCCCTTGAAACCTTTATGGAGGTGGTTACAGAAGAGGTTAAAAAAGATTTGGGGGAAAAATGGTGGAATTTCTAATAATCTCCCTTATGTAGAAAGGAAAGTCCTTACTACACTTAAAGGAGAAGGAAAGGGTTTGAATGCTGTTACCTTCATTCGATTTGCCAAACCTGTGCCATCCCAACCGCTATATTAGTTTTTCATTTCGCGCATTCATATTCCGTGTTCAACCTTTGTGAGTTTAGACTTTTTTTCTATGTTAGCGGTCGCCATTTTAAACCCGCTGACGTCATTTCCCCCCTCGTGTGTAATGCGCATGCTCCAAAGATTTTTTCCATCTGACCCCACGACGTCATTACGCTCCCTCCTACCCTGCCATACGCCTGTCCTTCACCTCTTGTTTTAAAGAATTGCTGCGCATCAATCAGGTCAGGACATGTTAACTTTCTGATATTGTTTCTTTTTCTGACATTACCCTACAGCAAAACAGCAGCACTGTTAAAGGAGCAGGGAAACCATTTTTATGAAGTTGCTGCGCATGTAATTTTTTAATATATATATATATATATAATACACAAAAGCCATGAATATCCTGTAAATTATATCCTTATAAACGGTGAGTTCTGATGTCATTTCTGTCACATGACTCACTGAAACGTGTGTATTATAATAAATAAAGTACCCCCAGTTGTAAAATATGAGGATATTAGAAGTTACCTCGGAGTTCCATGACCTGTATAACTCGGCCTTCGGCCTCGTACTTTTATATGGTCATGAAACTCCTCGGTAACTTATAATATCCTTATATTTTACAAGAGGGGCTACTTTATTCACTATATATATTTATATATAGACACACACACACACACAAGTTATTGAATTAAATATTTACTTCTTTCTCACTTTTTTTTTTTATTGCTCTAGTATAGGCTTGACTATTCAGCAGGGCTGATCCTATCAAATGTGGGGCCCAATTGGGACCATGTTGGCGGGGCCCCTAGACAAAGTGTTGCTGGCTACTGACACACCAAGTATTTAGGAAAATAAGGGCATACAGGCACAAAATAGAAAGGAAAGGGGCAGACAAGGTAACATAATAGGGGCACACAGGGTAAGAGAGAGAGGGAGGAAATAGGAGAGTGGACTGGGCCAATTAGTTTGGGGCAGGCTGGGCCGATTCAGCTTGGGAGCAGGCTTGGTTGGATTGGGGGCAGGCAGGGCCTATCAAGGTTGGAGGAAAGCTGGGCCTATGAGAGTTGGGGGCAGGCTAGACCTATGAGAGTTGGGGGATAGGCTGGCTTATCAGAGTTGGGGGTGGGCTGGACCTATGGATTTGGGGATGGGCTGGACTCTCAAAGTTGGGGGCAGGCCAGGCAGCATCATGTGCTGGGGGAAATATTATCTGTGCTGCCCTGTGGTGCGGGGCCCCCAGAGGTGCGGGGCCCAATTGGTCCAATAGGCCTAAGGCCAGCCCTGCTATTCAGGGTTCCAGAGGCCCAGTTTGAGGGGGGGTGGGTCCTTCAGATTTCCAGGGGCACAATGTGGGGCTCACCATCAGGGCTCCAGAGTCACAGTATGAGCTGACCAGTCATATCTCAGGTGTTAATATGTGCAATGCTCCACCATCATTTTCAAGTAACACTTTTGGGATACAAGGTGTGGAATATTTCTCCATGACCAAACAGCAATAACTAGAATAATGATGACCCCTGCTTGTAAAGGGATGGCAATTGGAAGTGGCAAAATCTGGTAGCCAGCCATCCTGCAATAAAAGAAAGCTTGGGCAGGACAGGAAGTGCACAATAATTGTAACACTGTAAAAGAAAGTGAAAAGAAAACAAAGCAGGGGGGAAAGAATTCATTAAACATTCTACTCTTACTATTTGCATTAGACAAACAAAAAGCTCAGAAAATAAAAGAGTAAAACAAAAGTGAAATGACACAATCATGCTACACAGCTGACCTGAAAGTAAAGCAAGTTTGCCTGTAGAGCAGTGAGATACAACAAATACAGATATTCAGCTCAGCAAGATGCACATCTCTGCACCGAAGAATTCAAGGGAAGCACTTAGATTTGAATTTGCGCGTTGCTATGGCAACCCGTTGTCAGGATTGCGATTGGCTCCTGTAGCCAAGAGGGTGGGCAGACCAGAGGTGAAGAATGACGTAGGCGGAGAGCAGAGAACGAGCAATATGCGCAAGCTCAGGACGACTGGAGAGACGAACTGCGCAAAATCGAAGTCGTGAGTCGTGATGGAAAGAGCAAGGCACGCTGGGAAAATCATCCCACGTAGTCAACAGTATTTACAGAAGCCGATTAACAGAGGTGCAACATGAAAGCTGTGAAAGCTAAATACGGCACTCGTTGTGAGACAGCCTTTCTTTTAAAGATATTTCTTACTGAGCTTTACATGCCCTTTAAGAACAATAAAGAAATCGTAATTAAAAAGGCCGACAAGGGAGGGGCAGTCGTTGTAATGGACACAACTACATATAGAACATGATTAAGAGGCAATTCGAGATCCCTGGGCATAATTCGCTTAACGATAGTGACCCTACTGTAAGATTGAAAAAGATGATTGATTTGATGATATCTGAGGCCTACACTACTGGGATAATTGACAAAACAACTAAAGAATATTTAACTACTGATTTCCCTAGAATCCCTATGCTGTATGTGTTGCCTAAAATACATAAGACCTTAGAAAATCCACCTGGAAGACCTATAGGGGCCGATTCACTAAATTCGAGTGAAGGATTCGAAGTAAAAAAACTTCGAATTTCGAAGTATTTTTTGGGCTACTTCGACCATCGAATGGGCTACTTCGACCTTCGACTACAACTACGACTTCGAATCGAAGGATTCAAACTAAAAATCGTTCGACTATTCGACCATTCGATAGTCGAAGTACTGTCTCTTTAAAAAAAACTTCGACCCCCTAGTTGGCCATCTAAAAGCTACCGAAGTCAATGTTAGTCTATGGGGAAGGTCCCCATAGGCTTGGCTAACTTTTTTTGATCAAAGGATATTCCTTCGATCGTTGGATTAAAATCCTTCGAATCGTTCGATTCAAAGGATTTAATCGTTCGATTCAAAGGATTTAATCGTTCGATCGAAGGAATAATTCTTCGATCGCACGATTGCAGTATTTGCGCTAAATCCTTCGATTTCGATATTCGAAGTCGAAGGATTTCAATTCCTAGTCGAATATCGAGGGTTAATTAACCCTCGATATTCGACCCTTAGTGAATCAGCCCCATAGTGTCTGGCATAGGATCTGTACTTGAACCTCTTTCTAAATTGATTGATCAGCAGCTACAAGGTCTCGTCCGTAACCTGCCGACTTGCCTAAAAGACACTAATGATTTGCTGATTAAACTTGGGGAAATTCCTAATGTAAATTCTAATACTTTGCTTTGTAGTATTGACATACAGGGGCAAATTCAGTAAGTGCCGAAGCGCCGAACGCTAGCGTTAATTCGCTAGCGTTTGGCATTTTCGTTACTGCGCAAATTCACTAACGAACGCTGGCGTAGTTTCGCTAGTGTTACTCCGCACCCTTACGCCAGGCGAATTTTCGCTAGCGACGTAACTACGCAAATTCACTAACTTGCGCATTGTCCTGAACGCTACCTTTTACGCTAGACTTCCTTCGCCACCTCAGACCAGGCGAGGCGCAATAGAGTAGATAGACATTGCTTCAAAAAAAGTCAAATTTTTTTCAAAGTCCCAAAAAACGCTGGCGTGTTTTCTACACGATGGGTGATAGGCTGAAAAAGATTGAAAATTTTTTGGGGCTCCCCTTCCTTCCCCCCTACATTTCCTGACTCATGGCAACTTACCTAGACAGTGGGCACATGTGTAGGGCAAAATAAATTTTTTATTTGCTGATTTGAAGGTTTTCTAGCCATTTGTAGTGCTGATCCGTATTCCTCCATTGAAATTTGAATTTCGCGCAGTATGCAAATCAGCCTTCGCTAGCGTAACTTCGCTTTATATAGCGAAACAACGCTAGCGCAACTCCGCAACCTTACGCTACCCCTGTGCGCAAGTTCGGATTTTAGTGAATTTGCGAAGCGCTGGCGAAACTACGCCTGGCGAAGTGCGGCGAAGTGCGGTGAAGTTGCGCCTGGCGCAACTTCGCATATTTGCCCCATGGACGTTTAAGGGGCCCTGGCCACCAATTTTCTCAAATTTTTTTTTTCTCATGTGGGGTCCTAGCCACCAATATTTTTTAATAGGGGGCCCTGGCCACAAATGTTTTTTATGGGGGGCCCTGACCACCAATATCTTTTTATTTTTTATTAACATGTGGGAGGCAGACCTGTGGGGTGGGGAGGGCGGAACTGTAGGTGGGGCTTGCGGTGGGTGCAGCCCAGGGGGCCCAGGAAATGTTGTCGTATGGGGCCCTGCGATTTCTGATGGCGGTCCTGCCTGTAAACACCAGGATTAAAGAACATAAAAGTAATATACGGAATTTTAAACCAAATACCTATACTGATACCCCTGTTGCTAGGCATTTCGACTTAGCAACGCACAATGTATGACAGCTTAAATGGAAGGGGCTAGAGACAGTACCAAAACCAACCAGAGGGGGTGATCATAATACCTTATTATAACAGAGAGAGGCTAGATGGAGAAATCGCTTAGAAAGTACCTACCCAAAAGGATTAAATGAACAATATAACCTAGCATGTTTTCTTTGAAAAGATCTTTGGAAATAATACTGTTCTGTTCTTTGTCCTCAGGATTTTTAACTAGTCAGCTAGTGGTAATGTCCTGGATCCCCTGCTGAATCATATATGGGTGAGTCCATTCTATTAGGAGAATCCCTTTTTGCCGTTATGCTGATTGCAACAATTTTTGCAAGATACTTGCTCAAATAGATAATACATGGATACAAGTTGCTGTAGCTGAAAATTCCTGAGCATATAATTGAGTAGGAATAATGTTGCAAAAATAAATATAAATATAAATATAAATGCTAAACTGGCACAACATAGTTACAAAACGTAAGTGATTGAATAGGCCTTAATGGCATTTTCCTTATCTTTTACAGGTTAGGCTTGATCAAGCAGTTACCTGGATTTTAAATGTATCTTTATGGAATTGATTTGGTTATTAATATGTACTCACTATATGAATTGGAATTTTAATGGATTCATTACACATAATATTATTATGTATTATATATGGATTGAGGTCATGATAATTGATGCAATGGTTATTTGATGCCTCCTTATTAATGTATTTGAGATAAATGTATTTATTCACGTTGCACTTTAGCATAATTCACCTTAATTGAATGTAATATGTAATGGTTAACTAAATGGTTAATGGTTTACCCATGATGCACTGGATGAGTCACATGAGGTTTTAAATGTTTCCTTTTTCAAATGTTTCTTTACACTTGACAAAGGGCCCGAAACCTGTTGTGTAACTCTACCTCCCAATAAAGAGTATTGCAGTCAACTTGCTGCCTTGGGTTTGTTCCACAACTAACTGCATTATTGATACATTGATTTGGGATATCGAACACAGGATAACCCATGAAATTAAACCAACAAAGGGGCAAATTCACTAACATTCGTAGTTTCGCCAGGCGCAACTTCGCCGCGCTTCACCAGGCGTAGTTTCGCCAGCGCTCCGCAAATTCACTAAAATCCGAAGTTGCGCACAGGGGTAGCGTAAGGTTGCGAAGTTGCACTAGCGTTGATTCGCTAAGTAAAGCGAAGTTACACTAGCGAAGGCTTATTTGCATACGGCGCCAAATTCAAATTTCAATGGAGGAATACGTATCAGCACTACAAATGCCTAGAAAAGCTTCAAAACATCAAATAAAAATTTTATTTTGCCCTACACATGTGCCCACTGTATAGTTAAGTTGCCATGAGTCAGGAAATGTAGGGGGGAAGGAGGGGAGCCCCAAAAATTTTTTTGATCTTTTTCAGCCTATCAGCCATCATGTAGAAAACACGCCAGCGTTTTTTGGGACTTAGAAAAAATGTTGACTTTTTTTGAAGCAATCCCTATCTACTCTATTGCGCTTCGCCTGGTCTGAGGTGGCGAAGGAAGTCTAGCGTAAAAGGTAGCGTTCAGTACACTGCGCGCGTTAGTGAATTTGCGTAGTTACGTCGCTAGCGAAACTTCGCCAGGCGTAAGGGTGCGAAGTAACACTAGCGAAACTACGCCAGCGTTCGTTAGTGAATTTGCGCAGTAACGAAAATGCCAAACGCTAGAGAATTAACGCTAGCGTCCGGCGCTTCGGCGCTTAGTGAATTTGCCCCAAAGACTTTTGGTGAGCCGCACCCATTCCTTTATTTGAAAAATTCGGTACAGAATTCTGTTGGAGCAGCTCTATTAACTGATGTGTTTCGAAAAAAACATGTTTTCCCACGACAGTATCCCTTTAATAAAAAATAAATGTATTTCTAAGCAAATTTCCAATAAATGTTCAAGGGGTTGTCTACCTTTAAATAAGCTGTTAGTATGATGCAGAAAGGGATATTTTGAGACAATTTGCAATTGTTTTTTATTTTTTATTATTTGTGGTTTTTGACTTATTTAGCTTTTTATTCAGCAGCTCTCCAGTTTGCAATTTCAGCAGTCTGGTTGCTAGGGTCCAGATTCCCCTAGCAACCATACACAGATTGGAATAAGAGACTGGAATATGAATAGGAGAGGCCTGAATAGAAAGATGAACCTTCAAATACTTTGCCAAAGATTCGTCAGAAAACCGAACCGAATCTGAATCCTAATGTACATATGCAAATTAGGGGTTGTAACTGAATGTTTTACTTCCTTGTTTTGTGACAAAAAAATCACACAATTTCCCTCCCTGCCCCTAATTTACATATGTATATTTGGATTTGGTTTGGCACAAGAATTCAGATGAATCTGAATCCTGCTGAAAAAGGCCGAATGGAATCCTGGATTCTGTGCATCCCTCCCGGATTTAAATCACTGCCCCCCCATATCAGATCTCCAAATGTGAATAGAGAGTTAGTAGATGACAGTTTGGCCATGGCATGTCCCACTCCAGACTCCCCCCATGCAGCTTTCTGGATTCCTTCGCTCCAGCTTCCAAAGTGATACAGCCAATCATGGAGGCCACCAAACCTGCTGTACACTTTGGGGATCAGATACTCGGGGGCCAATCCCTTTAATGCTGTTCTGTAAGGGGCCTGATTGTAAAAATGCACAAAGGGTTTTGTTCCCCTTTAAAATCATTTGAACAGTTATTGAATTATATTTAAAAGTTTTCTTTAATTTTTAGCAAAATACAGTTATTTTTTAATTCTTTGGGTGTATGTCCCCTTTAAAACAGTTACAAAGGCCCCCAGTGACAGCGGCTCTACCCTTTTCCCTGTGCCGGGCTTTGTACATGGGATTCAGTGTCAGACTCTGTACATGGGATTCAGTGTCAGACTCTGTACATGAGATTCAGTGTCAGACTCTGTACATGGGATTCAGTGTCAGACTCTGTACATGGGATTCAGTGTCAGACTCTGTACATGGGATTCAGTGTCAGACTCTGTACATGGGATTCAGTGTCAGGCTCTGTACATGAGATTCAGTGTCAGACTCTGTACATGTCCCGTTACAGGCCGCATACCACACAGCTCTACGTGGCCGTTCCTGCCTCATGCTGGCCCATTATCTATTCAGCCGACTACAACATCACGTTCGTTGGCTTCGAAAAGCTCCATCCATTCGATTCTGGAAAATGGGGAAAAGTTATTGGATTTCTGCGGGGTAAGAAGAGGTTCTGGGGTCTCCTGAATGGGTTGAGGGGGGGGGAGGACACCAAAGTATTAAGATGGGCAACTGTTACTATACATGCACATATGTGGCTCCTGCATGGTTTTTTGCCTTCCTCTGGACCAACTGGCAGTTAGGCAGGTTAAAATAGAGTTAAAAGGTTGAACTTGATGGACTTGTGTCTTTTTTAACCTAACTTACTATGTTACTAACTATATCACTAATGTTACTAACTATATTACTAACTAAAAAGCCATCATGGGGGCCTGTTCTTCTTAGCTGGGACCCAAACCAAGGGCGTGTTGACCCATGTGATCACACCCTGAACTTTCCAGGTCATGCCATGACCCACCAAAGCCGTGTCCATGCTTAATGGTCTGTAGTTTGGGGCCATCAGATCTGTGAGGGCCCCTGACTTGAGTCCCACTTGACCTTTGATATCAACAAGATACTGGTTAAAGGAAGGCTGAAGTAATTCCTTGAGGCAATGACCCCAGTAACCAGGAGGCAATTTGATTGGGAGGCTCCAACACTGGCCCTACAGGGATGAGAAAAAGGAAGTCACAAGGGAATGTACAGGTGAGTCACAAGTAGGGATGCACCAAATCCACTATTTTGGATTCGGCCGAACCCCCGAATCCTTCACGACAGATTCGGCCGAATACCGAACCGAATCCTAATTTGCATATGCAAATTAAGGATGTGAAGGGGAAAACTTTTGTGACAAAAAGTCACGTGTTTCCCTCTCGCCCTTAATTTGCATATGCAAATTAGGATTCGGATTCAGTTCGGCCAGGCAGAAGGATTCGCCCCGAATCCTGCTGAAAAAGGCCGAATCCCGAACCGAATCCTGGATTCAGTACATCCCTAGTAACATAGTAACATAGTAAGTAAGGTTGAAAAAAGACACATGTCCATCGAGTTCAACCTTTTTTTTTTTTTTTTTTTTATTAACTACCTAACTGCCAGTTGATCCAGAGGAAGGCAAAAAAAACCCATCTGAAGCCTCTCCAATTTGCCTTAGAGGGGGAAAAATTCCTTCCTGACTCCAAAATGGCAATCGGACTAGTCCCTGGATCAACTTGGACTATGAGCTATTTCCCATAACCCTGTATTCCCTCACTTGCTAAAAAGCCATCCAATCCCTTCTTAAAGCTATCTAATGTATCAGCCTGTACCCCTGATTCACTTCCCAGCTCTCCCTGTAACACCCCTTTCCCTCCTCTAATCTCATTGGCTCCCTCCTGTCTGCTGGGAGGAGCTACTGGTGAATAAAGCATCCGACCCTTCCTTGTACCTATCTAATGTATCAGCCTGTACCACTGATTCACTTCCCAGCTCTCCCTGTAACACCCCTTTCCCTCCTCTAATCTCATTGGCTCCCTCCTGTCTGCTGGGAGGAGCTACTGGTGAATAAAGCATCCGACCCTTCCTTATACCTATCTAATGTATCAGCCTGTACCCCTGATTCAGGGAGACAATTCCACATCTTCACAGCTCTCACTGTAACAAACCCCTTCCCAATATTTAGCTGGAACCTCTTTTCTTCTAATCGGAATGGGTGACGTTGTGTCAGCTGGAAAGACCTACTGGTAAATAAATCATTAGAGAGATTATTATATGATCCCCTTATATATTTATACATAGTCATCATATCACCCCTTAAGCGCCTCTTCTCCAGAGTGAACATCCCCAATTTGGCCAGTCTTTCCTCATAGCTAAGATTTTCCCTTTACCAGCTTAGTTGCCCTTCTCTGTCCCCTCTCTAATACAATAATGTCCTGTTTGAGTGATGGAGACCAAAACTGTAGGGCATATTCTAGATGGGGCCTTACCAGTGCTCTATACAGTGGGACCCCCTCCTCCCGTGACTCTCTGCCCCATTTAATACAAGTCAAGACCTTATTTGCCCTTGATGCTGCTGACTGGCATTGCTTGCTACAGACAAGTTTATTATCTACAAGGACTCCAAGCCCCGTCTCCATTATGGATTTGCCTAGTGCAGTCCCATTAAGGGTATAAGTGGATATTGTTACATCCCAGGTGCAGGACTTTACATTTATCAACATTGAATGTCATTTGCCACTTAGCTGCCCAGATTGCCAGTTAGTCAAGATCCTGTTGCAAGTGCCACATCCTGGATGGAATTAATTGGGCTGATAGTTTTGTCTCATCTGCAAACACTGATACATTACTTACAATACCCTCCCCTAAGTCATTAATGAACAAGTTAAATAAAAGTGGCCCCAATACTGAGCCCTGGGGGACCCCACTAAGAACCTTACTCCAAGTAGAGAATGTCCCATTAACAACCACCCTCTGTACCCGATCCTGTAGCCAGTTTCCTATCCATGTGCAAACGACTTCATTAAGCCCAACAGACCTTCGTTTAGAAAGCAGTCGTTTGTGGGGCACAGTATCAAACGCTTTGGCAAAATCCAAATAGATCACATCTACTGCCCCCCCACTATCCAGAATCTTACTTACCACATCATAAAATGCAATCAAATTCGTCTGACATGACCTATCCTTCATAAAGCCATGCTGATTGCTGCTCATAATGCCATTCATTAGGACAAAATTTTGAATGTGATCCCTTAACAAGCCTTCAAATAATTTGCCCACCACAGATGTCAAGTTTACTGGCCTATAATTCCCAGACTGAGATCGTAATCCCTTTTTAAATATTGGAATAACATCAGCTTTTCTCCAATCCATAGGCACCATACCAGATGATAGTGAATCTGAGAAAATCAGAAATAAGGGCTGGTCTAAAACGGAACTAAGCTCTCTTAGAACCCGGGGGTGTATGCCATCAGGCCCTGGAGCCTTGTTTACATTAATTTGTATTAAAGCTTTATGAATCATATCCTGAGTCAGCCACTGACTAGATTGAGCTGAGCCATTAGTGCAGCTATAAAGTGAGCCTGGGAACTCACACTCCTCTATTGTATACACTGAAGAAAAGAACTGATTTAGCACATTTGCCTTTTCTGTATCAGACCATACTGGTACTATTATTTAATGGAGCAACACTCTCAACCTGCATCTTTTTACTATTAATATATTTAAAAAACTTTTTAGGGTTAGTTTTCACCTCCACCACAATTAACTCTTCATTTACTTTCTTAGCCTTCCGGATTGCTGATTTACAACATTTATTACAGTGTTTATATTCATTAAATGCAACTTCTGTCCCTACAGACTTTTACTTATTAAATGCCTTTCTCTTCTTTCCCATTAACATCTTTACCTCTGTATTAAGCCACACAGGATGATTCTTAGAGCTTTTACGTTTAGTCCTTAAGGGAATAAATTGAGAACAGTAATGATTTAATATCATTTTAAAGGACAACCATTTCTGTTCTGTGTTTTTAGCTGAAAACCTAATGCCCCAATCAATGCTCTGTAGGGCAGCCCTCAAGGCACTAAAATTAGCTTTTCCAAAATTCATGGTTTTTGTTGCCCCAGTATATATTTATGTTTTTTGCACCAGACATTAAATGATATAACATTATGGTCACTATTACCCAGGGGTTCAATGACTTGCACATTTACTATAAGTTGTGGCTCATTAGAGATCACTAGATCCACAATAGCATTTTTTCTGGTTGGCTCCTCAACAACCTGTGCTAAAAAACTGTTGTGCAATAAGTTTATAAACTTGTTCCCATTAACTGATCTGGCAGTACCGTTGCTCCAGTCAATATCTGGGTAATTAAAATCCCCCATTATCATTACTTTACCTAAACTAGCAGCCTTTTCTATTTGCATTAGGAGCTTTGTCTCTTCCTCCTCCTCACTTACATTAGGGGGTCTATAGCATACGCCTACAATTAATTTGCTGGATTCTTTACAATTGGTGAAGAACTCCACCCATACGACTTCTGCCCCCTCATTTTATAACATAACCTCCTCCTTTATATGAGCCTTTAAATCCTGCCTAACATACAGACATACCCCCCTACGTTTCTATTGCCTCTGTCCCTCCGAAACAAAGTATAGCCACTGATATTAACTGCCCAGTCATGTGACTCATTCAGCCATGTTTCAGCCACACCAATCACATCATATTTTCCTTCCATCACCAGCAGCTCCAGCTCTCCCATTTTACCAATCAGACTTCTTGCATTTGTAAACATACATTTAATACTGGCACCATATTGAACATATGACATGTGCTCCTCCCTATCCTTAACCCCCAGCCAAATCTCCTCCCCCATTTTCCCTTTCTTTGCCCACTATCTCATCTAACCTGTCTCCCACTGAATCTTTTACTCAACCCTCCCCCCCACACCTAGTTTAAAATCTCCTCCAACCCTCTAGCCATCTTCTCTCCCAAAACAGCTGCCCCATCATCATTGAGGTGCCACCATCCCTAGCAAAGAGCCTGTAGCCGACTGAAAAATCAGCCCAGTTCTCCAAAAACCCAAAACCCTCCTCCCTCCACCAATCTCTCAGCCACGCATTAATCTCCCTACACTCCCGCTGTCTCCTTAGCGTTGCTCGTGGCTCAGGTAATATCTCTGAGAAAATTACCTTGGAAGTCCTCGCCCTCAGCTTTGCACCTAGTTTTTTAAAATCATTTTTGAGGACTTCACCACCTCCTCTAACTTTGTCATTGGTACCTATGTGTACCCCAACTCCTGTGTCTTCCCCAGCCCCCCAATAATCTGCCCACTCGTTCCACCACATGCCGAAGAGACACCCTGTGGTGAGAAATTTATTACCAATAAGGGTTTGAGGTGCAGCAGAAAAAACAGGAGTATCAGGTCCAACTAGGCAAAAACAAAAAATTCCACT
Source organism: Xenopus laevis (assembly GCF_017654675.1). NCBI lineage: Eukaryota > Metazoa > Chordata > Amphibia > Anura > Pipidae > Xenopus > Xenopus laevis. The sequence goes on along the minus strand of NC_054377.1, from coordinate 153,241,082 downwards.
GAGATTAGTCGTAGAGATGTGAAATCTGGGCAAGGAAGAAGGAAGTCATTTGTATAATGAATAGAGAAGTGAATCTCAATGCCAGGAGGCACCATTCACACTTAATATACAGTAAGTCAAATCCACAAAAAACTCACTATATGTGGGGTGGTCACTTTTGGTTGAATATGGCTGGAGTCTAATAGTAGTCAGGTATGAGTGACAGTTACTCCCTCCCATAGTAACGTATCCGGCCAGTCTCACAGCCATGAAATGATGGGATTCAGTGTCAGACTCTGTACATGAGATTCAGTGTCAGACTCTGTACATGAGATTCAGTGTCAGACTCTGTACATGGGATTCAGTGTCAGACTGTGTACATGAGATTCAGTGTCAGACTCTGTACATGAGATTCAGTCTCAGACTCTGTACATGGGATTCAGTGTCAGACTTTGTACATGGGATTCAGTGTCAGACTCTGTACATGGGATTCAGTGTCAGACTTTGTACATGGGATTCAGTGTCAGACTCTGTACATGAGATTGTGTCCTTGCCCGACCCCCCAGCACTGCCTCTTCTTGTGCAACAATCTCAATACAATGTAACAGTTAATGTGTCAGAACAAGACAATGTGCACCTTCTGCCTCCTCCCCTCATTGTACTGCTCCGCTCCAACACTCCACCCACTTCTGCCTAACCCCGCCCCTTCCCTGTATATCTGCCCTCACCACTCAGACATGTGACCACTTCATTTGTAACTTGGCAACCGAGGGACCGGAAGGAAGAATGTGAGTATTGGGAAGGGGGGTGGGCGGCACTTGTATATTTACTGAGTGGGAGTCGCTTCACTGTCTGTCTGTCTGTGTAACATGGGAAGCCGTGTGTCACTAACTGAGCGTGTCGTTTATTAAGGCTTTATAGCTGCTTCTGTGTCTGTCTGTATCAGGTTATGTGTGTTTGTATTCAGTCTATAAATGATAATTCAGCAGGAACAGTCCCTAAGTTTGCTCATAGTCTGTACAGAGAGATCCCATAAAACTATGGCAGCATAGGTATTCCCTGTACTAAGCACAATTCAGCAGGAACAGTCCCCTAAGTTTGCTCATAGTCTGTACAGAGAGATCCCATAAAACTATGGCAGCATAGGTATTCCCTGTACTAAGCACAATTCAGCAGGAACAGTCCCCTAAGTTTGCTCATAGTCTGTACAGAGAGATCCCATAAAACTATGGCACATAGGTATTCCCTGTACTAAGCACAATTCAGCAGGAACAGTCCCTAAGTTTGCTCATAGTCTGTACAGAGAGATCCCATAAAACTATGGTACATAGGTATTCCCTGTACTAAGCACAATTCAGCAGGAACAGTCCCTAAGTTTGCTCATAGTCTGTACAGAGAGATCCCATAAAACTATGGCAGCATAGGTATTCCCTGTACTAAGCACAATTCAGCAGGAACAGCCCCTAAGTTTGCTCATAGTCTGTACAGAGAGATCCCATAAAACTATGGCAGCATAGGTATTCCCTGTACTAAGCACAATTCAGCAGGAACAGTCCCTAAGTTTGCTCATAGTCTGTACAGAGAGATCCCATAAAACTATGGCACATAGGTATTCCCTGTACTAAGCACAATTCAGCAGGAACAGTCCCTAAGTTTGCTCATAGTCTGTACAGAGAGATCCCATAAAACTATGGCACATAGGTATTCCCCTGTACTAAGCACAATTCAGCAGGATGAGCCCCTAAATTTGCTCATAGTCTGTACAGAGAAATCCCATAAAACTTCATTTGAGGTGGGGTTGGTTCATCCAGCAGAAGATAGCTGGGTGGCAGTTAGTGATCAGAGTGTTTTTGTTCCGTCACAGGCCGCATACCACACAGCTCTACGTGGCCGTTCCTGCCTCATGCTGGCCCATTATCTATTCAGCCGACTACAACATCACGTTTGTTGGCTTCGAAAAGCTCCATCCATTCGATTCTGGAAAATGGGGAAAAGTTATTGGATTTCTGCGGGGTAAGAAGAGGTTCTGGGGTCTCCTGAATGGGTTGGGGGGGGGGGAGGACACCAAAGTATTAAGATGGGCAACTGTTACTATACATGCACATATGTGGCTCCTGCATGGTTTTTTGCCTTCCTCTGGACCAACTGGCAGTTAGGCAGGTTAAAATAGAGTTAAAAGGTTGAACTTGATGGACTTGTGTCTTTTTTAACCTAACTTACTATGTTACTAACTATGTCACTAATGTTACTAACTATATTACTAACTAAAAAGCCATCATGGGGGCCTGTTCTTCTTAGCTGGGACCCAAACCAAGGGCGTGTTGACCCATGTGATCACACCCTGAACTTTCCAGGTCATGCCATGACCCACCAAAGCCGTGTCCATACTTAATGGTCTGTAGTTTGGGGCCATCAGATCTGTGAGGGCCCCTGACTTGAGTCCCACTTGACCTTTGATATCAACAAGATACTGGTTAAAGGAAGGCTGAAGTAATTCCTTGAGGCAATGACCCCAGTAACCAGGAGGCAATTTGATTGGGAGGCTCCAACACTGGCCCTACAGGGATGAGAAAAAGGAAGTCACAAGGGAATGTACAGGTGAGTCACAAGTAGGGATGCACCCAATCCACTATTTTGGATTCGGCCGAACCCCCGAATCCTTCACGACAGATTCGGCCGAATACCGAACCGAATCCTAATTTGCATATGCAAATTAGGGATGTGAAGGGGAATTCAGTGAAGGGGATTCAGTGCATCCCTAGTCAGGAGAGACACCCTGTGGTGAGAAATTCTATTACCAATAAGGGTTTGAGGTGCAGCAAAAAAACAGGAGTTTCAGGTCCAACTAGGCAAAAACAAAAAATTCCACTGAGATTAGTCGTAGAGATGTGAAATCTGAGCAAGGAAGAAGGAAGTCATTTGTATAATGAATAGAGAAGTGAATCTCAATGCCAGGAGGCACCATTCACACTTAATATACAGTAAGTCAAATCCACAAAAAAACTCACTATATGTGGGGTGGTCACTTTTGGTTGAATATGGCTGGAGTCTATTAGTAGTCAGGTATGAGTGACAGTTACTCCCTCCAATAGTAACGTATCCAGCCAGTCTCACAGCCATGAAGTGATGGCGGCACATCTATTTGGATCAATAGAAGGAGAATTCAGCAGTTGAGTCAGTATCGACTGCACCTGTAGTTATGCTCGTTATGCAAATGAGATCAAGATGACTTTCCCTTTCTCGTTAAGCTCAGAATCATTACATTACACTTTTCCGTCACAGAGGAGAAGTTGGTGACAGAGGACACCCTGGTAACTGCCATTGAGGCTTCAGAAGAGGATCTGCTGGTCGCACACACACGTCGTTACCTGAATAAACTGAAGGTGAGACCAACTGACCCATTCACTTCAGTTCAGATCATTTGCTCCCCTTTCTTTATAAGAATCCAAATGAAAGGACAAGGCAACAGCATTTTGAGAATTTTGTTCAATATATTCCTTAATCACACAAATCCCATCACAGTTGGCTCAGTTTTCCACTTTTAAGCTGTCTCCATCTTGCCCTACTGTCTCCATCTTGCCCTACTGTTTTGATCTTGCCCTACTGCCTCCATCATGTCCTACTGTCTTCATCTTGCTCTCTCCATCTTACCCTACTGTCTCCATCTTGCCTTACTGTCTCCATCTTGCCCTACTGTCTCCATCTTGTCCTACTGTCTCCATCTTGTCCTACTGTCTCCATCTTGCCCTACTGTTTTGATCTTGCCCTACTGTCTCCATCTTGTCCTACTGTCTTCATCTTGTCCTATTGTCTTCATCTTGCTCTCTCCATCTTACCCTACTGTCTCCGTCTTGCCCTACTGTCTCTATCTTGTCCTACTGTCGCCATCTTGTCCTACTGTCTCCATCTTGTCCTACTGTCTGCATCTTGTTCTACTGTCTCCATCTTGTCCTACTGTAGCCATCTTGTCCTACTGTCTCCATCTTGTCCTACTGTCTCCATCTTGTCCTACTGTCTGCATTGTCTCCATCTTGTCCTACTGTCTTCATCTTGTCCTACTGTCATTGTCTTGCCTTAAAGTCTCCATCTTGTCCTACTGTCTTCATCTTGCCCTAGTAACTCCATCTTGCCCTCTGTCTCCATCTTGTTCTACTGTCTCCATATTGCCCTGCTGTCTCCATCTTGCCCTGTTGTCTTGATCTTGCCCTACTTTCTCCAACTTGTCCTACTGTCTCCATCTTGCCTTATTGTCTCTTCTCTTGCCCTACTGTCTCTCTCTTGACCTGCTCTCTCAATTTTGCTATACTGTCTATATCTTTCCCTTTTGCCAGTAACTAGACAAGTTGATGGAATGAGAAAAAACAAAAAAAGTACAAGGAAATTGCCAAAAATACCAGATCCATATGGTGATTGCAGATAAGAAAGATGATGGTGATGGTGATGGTACTGAATGAAAGACTATGCAGGGGATATAATTAAAGTATCTGTTAAGGGGCAGATTATTAGTCCAGCCGCCGTATTGGGAGGGGCCCTTGTGTCTCATATAATTCCAGCCGTACAGCCGTTGTGTCAGTGCAATTTTGGGAGAGAGCCCAATGATGACAGCACTCTGTGTATCTGCATCCATCCTCATATTGTTCTATTTACACAACCTCCATATTGGAGGAGGCAGAGCCTGTGTCAGTGCCATGTTGGTAGAGGCAGTTCAGGATGTAACTAATGAAGGTGCAACAAAGACTAAATAAGCCCAACCTGCTCTGTTGTGTTCCCTGGAGAGTAACATAATAGAAATCCAGAATTTGAAACAGAGATAATTGGGGATCTGGGAATGATGCCAACAAAGGACACTGAGGGCTTTGTCTGTGAATGAACAAAGGACAGTTACATAACATGTTCAGCTCTGAGCCATAGACACTGTGGGCAGTGAGTCTGATTAATGGTTCCGTGGGTCTGTTTGTTCTGCTGAGACCAGAATTCAAGGAGATAAAAAGAACAATCTCTCAACAAACCAGAGAAATGGGTCAGTATTGGATTCAAGCTTCTGTGTCATTCTATTGCTTGTAAGGGGTTCTCTATTGTATATGGACAAATATAAATAAGTCCTGTCCTGCTTTATGGCAGCTGAGATTCTAGCTATCTGTATAACAGAACATTCTGTCCCAGTGGCTGCAGAGATCATATCTGATCCCCATTGTAAGCAGCAGTCCTGTCCTGCTTTATGGCAGCTGAGATTCTAGCTATCTGTATAACAGAACATTCTGTCCCAGTGGCTGCACAGATCCTATCTGATCCCCATTGTAAGCAGCAGTCCTGTCCTGCTTTATGGCAGCTGAGATTCTAGCTATCTGTATAACAGAACATTCTGTCCCAGTGGCTGCACAGATCCTATCTGATCCCCATTGTAAGCAACAGTCCTGTCCTGCTTTATGGCAGCTGAGATTCTAGCTATCTGTATAACAGAACATTCTGTCCCAGTGGCTGCACAGATCCTATCTGATCCCCATTGTAAGCAGCGGTCCTGCCCTGCTTTATGGCAGCTGAGATTCTAGCTATCTGTATAACAGAACATTCTGTCCCAGTGGCTGCACAGATCCTATCTGATCCCCCATTGTAAGCAGCAGTCCTGTCCTGCTTTATGGCTGAGATTCTAGCTATCTGTATAACAGAACATTCTGTCCCAGTGGCTGCACAGATCCTATCTGATCCCCATTGTAAGCAGCAGTCCTGTCCTGCTTTATGGCAGCTGAGATTCTAGCTATCTGTATAACAGAGCATTCTGTCCCAGTGGCTGCACAGATCCTATCTGATCCCCATTGTAAGCAGCAGTCCTGTCCTGCTTTATGGCAGCTGAGATTCTAGCTATCTGTATAACAGAACATTCTGTCCCAGTGGCTGCACAGATCCTATCTGATCCCCATTGTAAGCAGCAGTCCTGTCCTGCTTTATGGCAGCTGAGATTCTAGCTATCTGTATAACAGAGCATTCTGTCCCAGTGGCTGCACAGATCCTATCTGATCCCCGTAGGGAGCAGACGTGTTTGGAGAGAGCTCGTGATTTTGAGAGAGAACTTGTGATTTTGACTTACCCAGGCCCTTCTGGGTCTGGGGAGGTTGATTTCTCAGCTGTTTTTGCGGCTTTATAGCCTTTACTTTTCTTTTTTGTTTTTGATTTATTTATTTATTTTTGGAAATGGGTAAGAAGTTGCCCCCAACAGAGGAAGCAGGGGCAATGAATACCCGAGCAAGGCTGGGATCCAGCAGGCGAGCAGTGAGCCAGAAAGCTGTAGTTGGTGCAGAAAAGAAAATGGCTGCTACTGTAAAGAAAGTGAACAAGAAAGGGAAAGTTTTGCCAAAGGAGGAGGAGGTGAAAGAGGTGTCTGTGGAGAGTGAGGAGGAAGAAAAGCTGGATGAGGTCCCTGAGTCAAGTCTGTCTGGGTTTGCGGCATCTGAGCCCCCTGTGCAACATGTTGTGAAACTACAAGTCTCTACATCTGGAGCTTCAGCAAAGGTTGGTGAATCCCAAGCTACCTGTGTCCCAGAGAGCACCCCCCAAGGAACAAGCAGGTCCCCATAGTTATGGAGGAGGAAAGTCCTGTGGCCAGCGCAGCCTGGAGCCCCTGGTCTGGTATTTGCATCAGTCAGGGAGCAGAGGGGAGCGGTGCTTTGCTGGGGGAAATGGAAGGTACAAGCGGCTGTACTGACACACAAGCAGCTGCTGCTATGGACAGTGACCCCCAGCTGAGGGAGAAAGCAGGTACCAGCCGCATTGCAGTAATGGAGGCCGGCCATGTGCTTGGGAAGGAGGACGCCATTTTGGAAGCAGAGAGAGGCTTGTGCACAGCAAAGGGGAAGCTCCGCCCACCCAGTGAAAGCTGCAGAGAGTCCAGCAGAGACAGTAAGAAAGGAAAGATTCCAGCAAAGAATCAGGGAACCCCCCCCACAAATGGCACCGACTGCTGCTGCTTCAGCAGAGGGAGGAATGGAGGCAAGCATGGACTGTGGCTACCTGGCAGAGACTGTGGCTTTACAGGTGCTGGAGGAGAAACCTGCAGGTAAAACTGACTTTTCCTTAATTGCCTGTGTGGGGGAGGGGGTTTCCTCTAATGAGACTGTTGCTGCTACAGACTGTGTCTCTAAAGACTTTTCTGGGGTCTCCACCTCTAAAGACTCTGTAAATCAGGAGGAAATTGCTAAAGCTCTAAAGACTATGGAGTTTTTGCAGCAGAGGAAAAAAGAACTAAATAATGTGATTGCAAAAGAACTTAGTTTGGCTGCCAAAGCGACTGGAGAGTTAAGAGGGCAGAGAATAAGAAAGACTGCGATGTACAATAAAGAGTTGGAGGAACTGGAGGAAGAAATTAAAAAGACTTTCCTTATAATTAAACCATGGGAAGAGATTTATAAGAACCGGGAAAGGTTTGAGCAGATGGAAAAAGGGAAACGTTTTTCTTCTAATGTTTCCTCTAATATCTCTGCTAATGTTGTTGTGCAGCCAGAGTGTGTGAGTGTGAGTGCTGGTGTGAGTGCAGGTGTGAGTGGGGCAAGTGGTGAGAGAGAGACTGTGAGTGAAGGGGTACAGGGGGGTGAGAGTGCTGGTGTGGGGGGGATGGGAGAGGGGACTGTGGGGGTCAGTAAGGCTGCTCCAGAGGTTGGGCAAGAGAGAAGCCAAGCACCTGTGAATGTGTGGGAAAGGAGGAGGCTGTTTGCTAACTCATCTGGGCTAAATAGATCCTTTGATGGGCCGGTGTTTAAGAGGCGCAATGTGGTGAGAATTAAATGGGAGGGGGAGCAAGACAAATTCCCAGGTTGGAGATATGTGGCACGTAACCTGGTGAAAGAGTCTATGGGTTTCACTACCAATGATGTCAATGCTTTTCTTGATATTTCTGTTACTGAATATGATCTCAGCTTTAAATTGTCCCAGGGGATGGAGAGGTTTTGGGCTCTTTATGACCAAAAGAAAAACACAAAAGAGTGGGAAAATTTTAAGGCAATCCCAATCTCACGTCCTGAAACCAAAAATGTAACCATCATTTTCAAACACGAATCAGTCCCCCCTGAGGATATCCTTGTTTGGTTAAAGAGACAGTGCACTGTACTAACCCCTCTCATCAAGATCTATAATGAGGAAGGTTTTTGGGCAGGAGGATGGAAAGCCCAAGTGAAACTAGAGGTTCATTACAATGTCCCCAGGCACCTCCCTAACTCATTTTTCATAGGAAGAGAACGGGGGGTTTGTTTTTACCCAGGCCAACCTCGCCAATGCTTTAAATGTGGGTCAAACAGACACTTGGCCATTAACTGTGAAACCAAGGTGTGTGCTCTGTGTGGTGCTAAAAGCCATACCAGCAAGGAATTTAATGAGGTCAGGTGCAACCTACTGTATGTAATGCTCTGGGTCATACACACAGGGACTGCCCCAATGCTTGGCATAACATTGTCAGGGATTGCCCTAATTTGGAGCGGGAATTTCAGGAGGAGGAGGAGCGGGAGGAGGGGAGGGAGCATGAGGAAGAAATGGAGTTGGAGACCAGGGTGGAAGAAGTAGTGGAGCCTGCAGTCCCTCAGGAAACTAGGGGGAAGGAAAGGAAGGAGAAAGGGACAGAGAAGGAGGACTGGACTGTGGTAGTAGCAAAGGGGAATAAACAACAGGGAAAGATGGTGGTTAAGGCAGGTGTGAGCACATCAAACAGATTTACCCTCCCAGGTGGGAAGAGTTGGGGGAGATGGCGGAGGAGGAGGAGGAGGAGGAGGAGGAAGAAAGGCAGATAGAGAAGGAAGAAAGGGACAGAGAGGAGAAGAAAAAGAAAAAGAAAAGGCGAAAAACAAAAGAAGGAAGAATATCCCCAGAACCCGATGCAGGCCAGACTCCAAGAATCCCAGAAGTTCTAGAAGTTACTGGGGAAGAGCAGGGGAAAAAGAGGAAGGAGAGAGACTCTGGGGAAGGAGGTTCCTTTGAGGAGGAGTTTCTGGTTTTTGTAGAAGGGGATGAATCTCAGGGGATGCAAGTTAAGAGATGTGGGGAAGGAGGGGAAGAGTCTTCAGCAAAACTCCCTAAAACATGATGGGTTCCCCAATTTCTTTTTGCACCCTTAATGTGAGAAGCATTAGGTCTCCCAAGGCAAGATTGGTAGCATTTGAGTTTTTATTTTCCTTAGTGGTAGATATCATTTTTGTTCAGGAGACTCGCCTAAATAATAGATACGACATCTACAATGCAAAAAGAGACTGGCAGAAAGGGCCCTCATTTTGGTCCATAGCAGAGGAACAGGCGGGAGGAGTGGGGATTCTGTTTAATGGTGACAGGCACATTGAAGTTAAGAGGTTGGTGGAGGTTAAAATGGGCAGGTGTTTTTTACTTGATATTAAGATAGAAGGGGAAGATCTAAGATTAATTAATATGTATGGGCCCCAATCAGTGGTGGAGAGGAAGGAACTCATAAGAGAAATGAGACAATATTTGCACACCTCAATGCCAGTCATCCTAGCCGGAGATTTCAACCAAGTGACAGGGCCAGGGGATAGATCTGGTATGTATAGGAAATATGAGGGAGCATTTCTCAATGAGGTGGTTCAAACAGCAGGGTTGGTGGATGTGGCTACTGAAGGGGGTAGGAAGGCCAAGCACACGTATTTTTGTGGCTCCCGCAGTAGTAGAATTGACCAGATTTATATTAAAGCTGGTGCTCCTTTTTCAGGGGTTAAGGAGATTGAAGTGGGGTTTTCCGATCACTTGGTTCTTTTCTTTGAATATGGGATATCAGATAGTCTGAGGGTTGGTAAAGGTCTGTGGAGGTTAGGTTCAGAAATACTAAAGGATGAGGAACAAAAACCCTTTTGCGAGTTTGTTGTACAAAATATTCTGTCGAAAATGATTTTTTATGATTCACCAACACAGTGGTGGGAAGAGGCCAAGAGGTCATTTTGGGCTTTCTTCAAGTCCCTATCTGTTAAAAGGGAGGGAAATAGACAATGGCAGTACCAGTCCTTGAGAAAGAAGCTGGAGTCCTATATTTCGGCTGGGGTGGTGGGGGAAAAAGTGACCCAGTTAAAGAACCAAATGAAGCAGTATCAGTACAGCCGCCAGAGGTCTCTGGTTCTTGAGAGGGATTCTGGGATGAAAATTTCCCCAGATCCTTTTAGGAACTGTAAAGAGTCGGTTAAAAGGAAACTGGTGAGGGGTCTCATTGACTTCCAGGGTAAAGAGCAAAAGACAAGGGAGGGAATACTGGAAGTCGTGAGATCCTACTATGCTGCTTTGTTTGGGGAGAGAACTTTGGAGAGGGAAAGGATGACGGCTTTCTTAGAGACGACCCCAGGGCCTGACACACATAATTTGGATTTTTCCCCCTGGACAGTTAAAATCACGGAGGAGGAGGTAAAGTTGGCGATAGAGAGTCTGCAGAATAAGAAAGCTCCAGGTCCGGATGGCTTAACATCAGAATTCTATAAGACCTTTAAAGATCTGTTGGCTCCGGCACTTGTTGAGGTGTTTAACTGTTGCTTAGAGGAAGATGACCTCCCGCCATCTATGCAGTTTTCCTCTTTGATTTTGTTGTCAAAAGGTAAGGACGAGAAGCATATTGAGAACTGGAGGCCGATTGCCCTGCTCAATACAGATAGAAAGATTCTCGCAAAGGTTATTTTCTTTCGTTTAAGTTTATTTTCAAGCACTTTATTGTCTGACTGTCAGTTCTGCACGGTGAAGGGGCGGAGCATTTTTGGAGCTGTCTTTACCATTAGAGAGGCTCTGGAATTATGCAAAGCTCAAAGGTGGGGGAAATACTTTCTGTGTTTAGATCAGTCAAAAGCCTTTGATAGGGTGAATCACCAGTACCTATGGGCTGTTTTGTCTAAATACGGTATCCCGGGTCAGTTCATTAGTTGGATAAAAGTTTTGTACAAAGGGGCGAGAAGCTTCCCACTGATTAACGGTTGGCAGGGTGAAGACTTCCAGGTTGGGGCAGGAGTAAGACAGGGGTGCCCTCTGAGTCCTTTGCTGTATGCATTTGCGTTAGATCCATTTCTTAGGTCGCTACAGGGAGGTAACTTGGAGGGTATCTGTGCACCCAGTGGTCAGCGCCTGAGGTTGGTGGCCTACGCGGATGATGTGACAGTGGTTATCTCAAAGCCTGAAGAGGTGGAGAGAGTCTCCTGTTGCATCAGAAGCTACTCAGAGGCCTCAGGGTCTCTAGTCAATAGTGAAAAGTCGGAAGAAGGAAGAGCCCAGTTTTGAGTTAAGAACCTTCCCTGTTGCAGCCTCTCAAGTTAAAATACTAGGGGTTAAATTTGGGAGGGAAGATAATGCCAGGCTAAATTGGGAAGAGAAGTTGGATACCGGTTTGGCAAAAGTTCAGCGTTGGAAAGGGTGGAAGCTGACCTATAGGGAAACAGTTAACCTTATAAAGACTTTTCTGATCCCGTTGTTTTTGTATGTGTCCTGTGTGTTCCCTTTGCCAGAATCTTTCTATGCTCGAGTCTATAGCTTATTCTTCCAGATGATCTGGGGGAATAGGCTAAACCCAGTCAAAAGAGGGGTAACGTTCCTGCAGAGGAAAGAGGGAGGTTTGGGGATGGTCTGTCCTGTGACCTTCTTTGGTGTCATGTTCCTAAAGTTTAACTTTGGGGGTCTGACTCAAGGAACAAGCTCCCTGTGGGAAAGTTGTATCAGGTCTTGGGCATCGTATTTTATCGTGGACTGGTTGCAGGGCGGTAGGGCGAAAGAGGTCCGTGTAAGACAGAGCTATTTCCCACCACACATTGCCCATGCCCTTAAGCTGATAAAGAGGTGGGGCATTGGGGCAGCAGAAATAACATCAACCCCAAGGAAGCAAATCTATGTCAGGGTACTAACCTCCTTCTTTACTGTCCCACTGGCTATAAGAGACTGTACCAGCAAAACCCTGGAGGACATACTAAAGTATTTAAACAGCGTGAGACTCCCCCCAAAACTGTTTGATAACTCCTGGCTGACACTGCAGGGCAAGTTGTATGTGCGGGGCAACATGAAATATCTGAGTCATGTAAGAAAAGAGTGTCCCTGGGAGTGTGGGGTGGAGGAGAGTCAAGAGCACTTTTTGGTGGATTGTTCGGTGTCAAACAGTTTATATGAGGGTGTACTGAAGGTGTTGGGTATTTATAATATATGTGCTAATGACTATGCAGAAAGAGCCTATGGGATCATTTATAGGAAGCACCGCTATAACCAAGAGACTGTATTTATTATACTGTCAGTCATTCAATATCATCTGTGGTCTATCCGATGTATGAAAACCTTTGGGAAAGACAATCAATCAATAGACCAAACAATAAGTAAAATCTTAAGGGAAATTGTGTTTATTAAAGTCAATGAGATTCAGAAAAAAAGCTTGAATGAAAAAAATTGGTTGAACTTTGATTTCTCTTGGTCAAATTCTTTGTAAATAATGTACATATTGTAATATAATGTCATTTTGATATAATTTGAATTTGTTATGCTTTGTATTGTTTATATTTTAAATAAAAATCCCTATCTGATCCCCATTGTAAGCAGCAGTCCTGTCCTGCTTTATGGCAGCTGAGATTCTAGCTATCTGTATAACAGAACATTCTGTCCCAGTGGCTGCACAGATCCTATCTGATCCCCATTGTAAGCAGCAGTCCTGTCCTGCTTTATGGCAGCTGAGATTCTAGCTATCTGTATAACAGAGCATTCTGTCCCAGTGGCTGCACAGATCCTATCTGATCCCCATTGTAAGCAGCAGTCCTGCCCTGCTTTATGGCAGCTGAGATTCTAGCTATCTGTATAACAGAGCATTCTGTCCCAGTGGCTGCACAGATCCTATCTGATCCCCATTGTAAGCAGCAGTCCTGTCCTGCTTTATGGCAGCTGAGATTCTAGCTATCTGTATAACAGAGCATTCTGTCCCAGTGGCTGCACAGATCCTATCTGATCCCCATTGTAAGCAGCAGTCCTGTCCTGCTTTATGGCAGCTGAGATTCTAGCTATCTGGATAACAGAACATTCTGTCCCAGTGGCTGCACAGATCCTATCTGATCCCCATTGTAAGCAGCAGTCCTGTCCTGCTTTATGGCAGCTGAGATTCTAGCTATCTGTATAACAGAACATTCTAGCTATCTTTATCAGATTTAGTAGCTACTGACTGACATTGGCTTAAATTGCACAGGCTTTTATTCACAAATATCCCCAAATCTTTCTCAGTTAAAGAGTCTGCTAAGCGCCCAATCTTGCATTTATCAATAGTGAATCTCATTTGCCAGTTTGCTTCCCAATTCTCCATTATACACACACACACACACACACAGACACACTAATACTAAATACAATGTAAGTGTGCTTCATTGTACAATGTGCCACTAATTATTCTTGTTTTGCATTTTAGTGGTCTTATGTGGTGGCCAATATCACTGAGATCCCCCCACTGTTCCTGCTCCCCAATTTTATTGTCCAACGTAAAGTCCTTAAGCCATTGAGGCTGCAGACGGGCGGCACCATCATGGTGAGTGCGGCTTAGACAGAATTTTTCAATTCACTCAGTAAAATGTCTTTTTATTAGATTTGTTCCTTTCTTAGGCTGGAAAACTCGCTATGGAGAGAGGCTGGGCGATCAATGTGGGTAAGTGGCAAATTTTATTGAGTCTAACTTTAAATTTCCTTTCCTAAAATGTATTATATTAAAATAACTACATCCAGCAGAGATTCCATCCAGTAATACAACCAATAACTGATTTAGTGTTCAGCTGGAATCTGTATGTTCTCTGTAGACACATATTTATTGTACAGCATCGTGGAATATGTTGGCACTTTCAATAGAGCTTGCAATCTAAAATAATAAAATCTTTAGTTTTATAGAAAAATATGTTCACTCTATAGGTACAACAGGCTGAGTTATACAGGGAACTCTGAGTGTCACTCATGTATTATAAGGGATAATGTACCCCCTACTGTAAATGATAAGGATATTAGAAGTCACTGAGGGGTTGTTCTGTGACCATATAAAGGCACAAGGCTGCAGGCTGAGTTATACAGGGAACTCTGAGTATCACTCATGTATTATAAGGGATAATGTACCCCCTACTGTAAATGATAAGGATATTAGAAGTCACTGAGGGGTTGTTCTGTGACCATATAAAGACACAAGGCTGCAGGCTGAGTTATACAGGGAACTCTGAGTATCACTCATGTATTATAAGGGATAATGTACCCCCTACTGTAAATGATAAGGATATTAGAAGTCACTGAGGGGTTGTTCTGTGACCATATAAAGACACAAGGCTGCAGGCTGAGTTATACAGGGAACTCTGAGTATCACTCATGTATTATAAGGGATAATGTACCCCCTACTGTAAATGATAAGGATATTAGAAGTCACTGAGGGGTTGTTCTGTGACCATATAAAGGCACAAGGCTGCAGGCTGAGTTATACAGGGAACTCTGAGTATCACTCATGTATTATAAGGGATAATGTACCCCCTACTGTAAATGATAAGGATATTAGAAGTCACTGAGGGGTTGTTCTGTGACCATATAAAGACACAAGGCTGCAGGCTGAGTTATACAGGGAACTCTGAGTATCACTCATGTAGTATAAGGGATAATGTACCTCCTACTGTAAATGATAAGGATATTAAAAGTCACTGAGGGGTTGTTCTGTGACCATATAAAGACACAAGGCTGCAGGCTGAGTTATACAGGGAACTCTGAGTATCACTCATGTATTATAAGGGATAATGTACCCCCTACTGTAAATGATAAGGATATTAGAAGTCACTGAGGGGTTGTTCTGTGACCATATAAAGACACAAGGCTGCAGGCTGAGTTATACAGGGAACTCTGAGTATCACTCATGTATTATAAGGGATAATGTACCCCCTACTGTAAATGATAAGGATATTAGAAGTCACTGAGGGGTTGTTCTGTGACCATATAAAGACACAAGGCTGCAGGCTGAGTTATACAGGGAACTCTGAGTATCACTCATGTATTATAAGGGATAATGTACCCCCTACTGTAAATTATCATTAAGCATAGTCTATAGCTCAATACACCACTTAAAGCACTTATAAGGATATATTTAATATACAGAGAGAGAGAGCGAGAGAGAGAGATGTATTGTATAGAAATATTCCCATTGATGAGTTGTGTTGATTAACACTATTGTCTGTATATTATATAGGGTGTATAAGTTTGTGTGGTGACTCACATTTCATCAGTTTAGTTGTGTCTGACATGATAATGAATAATACACTAAGGGAGAGTCTGTACTTGCTGTTTGGCCCCCAGGTGGCGGCTTTCATCACTGTTCTGGTGACAGCGGAGGAGGATTCTGTGCATATGCCGATATCACGTTGGCCATTAAGGTACCAAAGTTCTGTGCTGGGAGCAAGTATCTCCTGTACGTTCCCATCACAAGAGTCTAATTCCCACCTTTCCTACTGGGGTGCAGTTTATTTTGGTGTTAAGATCGAGGGGCAGAATATCAGATAGTAACACAAATGAACATAATCTTTAATATGATCCTATAACAAATCTTCCACAAATGTCAGCTTTACAGGCCTATAATTGCCAGTCTGAGACTGTAATCCCTATAGGAATAACATCGTTGTTCCTAAAATCCACAGGTACCGTACCAGATGTGGGGGTAATGCATGACTTACAAAATAATATTTGGTCACAGCCCCAAACTCTAGAAAAGGTTAATAAAACAATTTAAATAAATAAATAAATAATGTGCTGGGGTCTGAAAAATTCCACATATTGATATTCTGTCCCTCCCTGTGATTTTGGTGATTAGCACCTTTAGTGAAGGGATTATATTGGTTGTTGGTTGCCAGGGTAACCGACTGATGCTTGATTTATATTATTACTTTTTGTTCCACTGCTCCAGCCGTTGTCTCGGTCACTGTCTTATACTGAGCAGGAATGTTAGGAATAACGCCCCCAGGTGGCATTAAGGGAATGAGAAGGATATTCCATTATTTTGATTTGTCCCTAATGTTTCTTCCTTCTAAAATGCATCTTTTTGTCCCCAATTTCAGTTCCTGTTTGAGCGAGTGGAAGGGGTATCAAAAGCCACCATCATAGACCTGGATGCCCATCAGGTAGCAGCTGTGTTTCTGCATGTCTGTCTGTCTGTCCATGTGTCAATCCTGGGAAACCCACGACATAAAGGCTGGTTTGTCGGCCATGGGAAGAGATGGGTCCCAATAAGGAATTTTGGCACACTTTTCTTGCCCTTTAAAAGTCACTTTCACACAAAATAAGAAGGAATATTTCATGTTTGGGGGGATAATCCACTAATCCGGTGAGGGATATTTGTGCTGCTGTTCCTTAATTCCATTTTTCTGCTCGTAGGGAAATGGGCACGAGAGGGACTTTATGGAAGATAAGAGAGTGTATATTATGGATGTGTATAATCGACACATTTATCCTGGTGATCACAATGCAAAACGTAAGAGCTTTATATTTTGTGTTCACTTATTTCTACTCTTTGTGTAATGTTCTGTTTGCTGTGCCCTCCCACTCCTGTCTCCCCCAGAATCTTACCGCCTGCCCCTGTCTCCCCCAGAGTGTTACCCACCAGCCCCTGTCTCCCCCAGAGTGTTACCCACCTGCCCCTGTCTCCCCCACTGTGTTACCCACCTGCCCCTGTCTCCCCCAGAATCTTACCCGCCAGCCCCTGTCTCCCCTAGAGTGTTACCCACCAGCCCCTGTTTCCCCCAGAATCTTACCCGCCAGCCCCTGTCTCCCCCAGAGTGTTACCCACCTGCCCCGTCTCCTCCACTGTGTTACCTGCCAGCCCCTGTCTCCCCCAGAATCTTACCCGCCAGCCCCTGTCTCCCCCAGAGTGTTACCCACCAGCCCCTGTTTCCCCCAGAATCTTACCCGCCAGCCCCTATCTCCCCCAGAATGTTACCCACCTGCCCCTGTCTCCCCCAGAATATTACCCGCCAGCCCCTGTCTCCCCCAGAGTGTTACCCACCTGCCCCTGTCTCCCCCACTGTGTTACCCGCCAGCCCCTGTTTCCCCCAGAATCTTACCCACCAGCCCCTGTTTCCCCCAGAATCTTACCCGCCAGCCCCTATCTCCCCCAGAGTGTTACCCACCTGCCCCTGTCTCCCCCAGAATCTTACCCGCCAGCCCCTGTCTCCCCCAGAGTGTTACCCACCTGCCCCTGTCTCCCCCACTGTGTTACCCGCCAGCCCCTGTTTCCCCCAGAATCTTACCCACCAGCCACCTGTGTCTCCCCCAGTGTATCATTAGCATAGTAACTACTCCATTAAGGTAATAATAAGGGAATATCAGGAGTGTGAGTGCAGTTGAGTGTGAGTATGACTGGGAGGCGGGTGCTTATGAATGTGATTCTGTTCATGGGAAGACTAATGATGCCGGTGCTTGTGCCCAGGAGCGATCAAGAGGAAGGTCGAGTTGGATTGGGGAACAGAAGACAAGGAATATCTGAATAAAGTGGAGACGCACATGAAGGGAGCCCTGAATGAGGAACGGCCAGACATCATTATATACAATGCGGGGACTGATATTCTGGATGGGGACCCCCTTGGAGGCCTCTCTATTTCCCCTCAGGTAAGTGAGAGGTGGGGACTATAATAACTATGGCATTCCCCCTACAGTTATATCCTTTTTATTTCCCATTTAGAAAAGCAAAGATCAGTTTCTCCTTCGCTCCTCACACATAATAGTGAACGTTACTTAAATATTTAGGGCGTTACACAAGCCGTCCCTCCATCCTTCATCACAAATTCTGCTCGTTATTCGCCCATTCATATTCTTCTCTAACCTTTAGGGCATCATTAAAAGGGACGAGATTGTTTTCACCATCGCCAGAAGTCAGCACATTCCTATTTTAATGGTGACCTCGGGGGGATATCAGAAGCGCACGGCGCGGATCATCGCAGACTCCATTATGAACCTGCACAGCCTGGGCCTCATTAGTAAATCACCAGCGGAGACTTAACCCCAAGGCCGACGCCGATACGGAGAAAGAGTCTTGCACATAAGATTATATTATATATGGAGGGTGAATGTTATCTCTCACCAGGATCATTGTGGCAATAATTTTAATACTGTATCATGTGAATAATGTATTTTAATGTGTGGAGGGCAATACTGTTGTGTAAATAGTGTGTGTGTAACTCATAGGGGTGTGGTGCAATGAGCTGGGGTTCAGCGGGGTGCATGCAATAACAGACTGATGTATCTGGTCTCTTCACTTATCATGGTGGAAGAAGCTTTGTTTCTTGTTCTAACACCCCACGCCCAACCCATGCACCTTAATCTGCAGGAAACCAACTGCAATTTATTGATGTCATATAGAAATACCTTGTGGTCAAGGCCAAGAATGGAGGAGGCGTTTATTCTAGTTCATCCATAGCTGCAAAGCAGAAAGCTTCATCATCACTGCCTTAGAGGAACATCTCAAGAGGCACCACCGATTGACTCTTCTACAGGTCTCCTAAGGCTGCCCATGCTTCTCCTATATGGAAAAAAAAAACATTGGTTGCTGCCATGTTTTGGCCTCAGTGTGGGGCCCATAACAGTTTGGAGACCTTTTAAGTGGTTGGCAAGAACACAGATATTGATTTTTAGCACTTTAGTACAATGTGAAGAGCAACCACGCTAACACTGGCCCCCTTTGAACCTGTACAACCAGGAATAGACCATGCCTCCTCCTCTCAAGGATTCACTAAAAGTGGTTGTTCCTTCTCTTGAACACTCAATGGGGCTCTGATTGTCCCTTAATTTCTTGGGTGGGGAAAGGGGGGCTCTTAATCCCAGTTAACCATTGGGTGATCATGAGCTGAGAGGTCCAGGATCAGAACCCAGGATCCAAACTTGCCAGATTATCTTTTTGAAGAATATGAACAATTACATGTTTAGAATCAATAAGCTGCTCTACAGGAAACAAGACCATAGACACAATGGAATGATCATGGTCCAAGATACACAACACATGAAGATGAGTATAACTGAATGGAATGCAAAACAGTGAGAGTCAATCAGAAGGGTGTGTGGGATGTGAGCAAGTCAGTATCTGTTTTCTGTACAATGGTGATGCCCTAAGTGTCAGGGAGCCGGGAGCTCCCTCCAGGGAGGTAGTCAGGATCGAGGAGGAAGCCCTCTTGAGGGAGCAAGGTCGCGGTGTCCAAAGGGTTAATTCAAAGAGTAGTCAGGATCCAGGCAAGAGTTCAGGGGCAGGCAGATAACAGCAAAGTCCAAAGTCCAGGCAGGGGTCAAGATAAGTAATCAGGAACAGGATCAGCAAAATCAGCTCACAGGAAACCCAGGAAACACTTAGGAAATGTATTCCTATACTTGGGCGCCATTCTGGCGTCTAGGTAGCGTTTTTATTTCAAATTTGGCGCCATAGTGACGTCATTGGCGTCCTTGCGCCGACGTCGGCGCGCTGACGTCATCGCGCCGGCGCCGCTACCCACGTGGCGGCCATGGGCGCTGCCATCTTGGAAGCGACGCCGGCAGGGAAGGAAGCGCCGCCCGGAGCTCCTGGACCTGCTCTGGGCGGCGATCGTGACAGTACCCCCCCCCCCTCACGGGGGGCCTCTGGACCACCAGGACTTGGCTTCTGGGGAAATTTGGAGTGGAAATCCCTCACAAGACGAGGAGCATGAACATCAGAGTGTCCTTCCCAGGAGCATTCTTCAGGGCCAAAGCCTTTCCACTTGATGAGGTACTGAAGGGAGCCCCTGGAGATTCTGGAGTCAAGGATCTTTTCCACCTCATATTCTAGTTGACCATCCACAGAGATAGTAGGAGGAGGAGACTGGTTTACAGAAAAGCGGTTGGAGGTAGCGGGTTTCACAAAAGAGACATGAAATACGTTGGGAACTCGCATCTCAGGGGGAAGCTGAAGTCTGACAGCCACAGGATTAATCACTTCCGAAATGGAGAATGGACCCACAAACTTCGGACCCAACTTAGGAGAAGGCACCTTCAACCGAATGTTCCTGGAAGACAACCAGACTTTATCACCAACCTTGTAGGGAGGAGAGGGTCTAACGTCTACGATCAGCAAACGTCTTGTGAACCAGAGCGCTCTTTTCCAAGTTCGACTTGGTTGCAGCCCAAATAGCAGACATGTGGGCTGCATGGTCATCAGCAGCCGGGACGTCAGACAACACAAAGTCCTGAGGAAAGGCTTGAGGATGCTGACCATACACAGTCATGAATGGAGACCTTCCAGTGGAAGAGTGGCATGCATTGTTATGGGCAAATTCCGCCCATGGGAGAAGATCAGACCAGTCATCTTGACAAAGGGAGACGTGGTTCCTCAAGAACTGTCCCAAAGCTTGGTTTACTCGTTCAGCTGCTCCATTTGTCTGGGGATGATAAGCGGAGGAGAACTGGAGAGTAATACCCAGATCTTTACACAGGGAACGCCAAAACTTTGCTGTAAACTGAGAACCTCTGTCGGAGACAACTTCTACAGGGAAACCATGCAAGCGGAAAACATACTGGATGAAGAGCTGAGACAACTCCACAGCAGAGGGAAGCTTCCTCAGAGGAATGAAATGGGCCATCTTGCTAAAGCGGTCAATCACAACCCAGATCACCGTGTTCCCACAAGAGGGAGGAAGCTCAACTATGAAGTCCATTGCTAAATGAGTCCATGGACGAGAAGGAATAGGCAAAGGTTGCAATAAGCCACTGGGGCGGGAATGGCTAGACTTGGATGTGGCACAAACGGTACAAGCAGCAACGAAGTCTTTGACATCTTTTCGGATAGTCGGCCACCAGACTAAACGTTGAAGGAGTTCAAGAGTCTTTTCTGGACCGGGATGTCCAGCTTGCTTGGAACAGTGGGTCTGTTGAAGAATGGGCAGACGTAACTCGGAGGGAACAAACGCCATCCCAATGGGGGTATCAGGAGGAGCAGAAGATTGACCAGCCAGGATTTGATCAGCGAATTGAGGGTACAAGGAAGCGATGATCTTAACAGGAGGAATAATAGGCTCTAGTCTTTCAGGAGTACGATCCACCGGAGTGAAACTTCGAGACAGAGCATCGGCCTTCCGATTTTTGGAGCCAGGGCGAAAAGTCAAGACGAAGTTAAATCGAGAGAAGAAGAGAGACCACCTTGCTTGTCTGGGATTCAGCCTCTTGAGAGATTGAATGAATTCAAGATTCTTATGATCTGTGTAGATCGTGACTGGGATCAAGGAATCTTCAAGGAGGTGACGCCACTCTTTTAAGGCAAGCTTAACCGCCAGGAGTTCTCGATTTCCTACATCATAATTTTGCTCCGCAGGAGAGAACTTCTTAGAGAAATACCCACATGGATGCAGCTTCCCATCAGAGGGATGTCTTTGGGACAAGATAGCTCCGGCTCCAACTTCAGAAGCATCCACCTCGATGAAGAAAGGTAACTTTGGATCAGGATGGCGGAGAACCGAAGCAGAAGTGAAGGCATCCTTCAAGGATTGAAAAGCTTCAACAGCAGGTTGGGGCCAAGAGCTGGGTTTACCCCCTTTTCGGATGAGAGCAAGGATTGGAGCAATACGAGAAGAGAATCCCTTAATGAATTGCCACTAGTAGTTAGCAAAACCAATGAATCTCTGGATTGCCTTAGTACTTAGGGGTAGAGGCCACTCTTGGATTGCAGACACTTTCACAGGATCCATCTCGAAACCCTCTGGGGAGATGATATAGCCCAGAAAAGGGATCTTGGACACTTCAAACACACATTTCTCCAGTTTGGCAAAGAGAGAGTTCTTCCTCAAACGAGAGAGTACTTCCTTCACCTGAGAGCGATGGCTTGCAAGGTCCTTGGAGAAAATCAAGATGTCATCTAGGTACACGACCACAAATTTTCCCAAGAGATCCCGGAAAATGTCGTTCACGAATTCTTGAAAGACAGCGGGGGGGAAGGGTATCGAGTGCCTGACCTATGCGGTACTGCTGGGCTTCATATTCCTCCATGCGGGATGCCAGTCCGCGGAGTGCTTGTCCGACATCAGGCGTAGCTTCCTCAGTAGGATCCATGGCCCAAGTATAATGTCAAGGAGCCGGGAGCTCCCTCCAGGGAGGTAGTCAGGATCGAGGAGGAAGCCCTCTTGAGGGAGCAAGGTTGCGGTGTCCAAAGGGTTAATTCAAAGAGTAGTCAGGATCCAGGCAAGAGTTCAGGGGCAGGCAGATAACAGCAAAGTCCAAAGTCCAGGCAGGGGTCAAGATAAGTAATCAGGAACAGGATCAGCAAAATCAGCTCAGAGGAAACCCAGGAAACACTTAGGAAATGTATTCCTATACTTGGGCGCCATTCTGGCGTCTAGGTAGCGTTTTTATTTCAAATTTGGCGCCATAGTGACGTCATTGGCGTCCTTGCGCCGACGTCGGCGCGCCGGCGCCGCTACCCACGTGGCGGCCATGGGTGCCGCCATCTTGGAAGCGACGCCGGCAGGGAAGGACGCACCGCCCGGAGCTCCTGGACCTGCTCCGGGCGGCGATCGTGACACTAAGGAACCTCCTGAGATGAGAATATGAGTATCACTTAGTAGAGTCTAGAATTAATGAGAATAAAACCACGTTTGTCTTGAGTAGGATGTTGTTAAAGCCAGGTACGGATTATTTAGGATCTAACACATGCCAAAATCACCACCCCCCGAGGGAAATAACCTTTACAAGTTCAAATAATTGGGATCCCCGTTACCCAACATGAGCCACTTCTTGCTACTCAGATAAACACATCAGTGAAGACTTACACAAGTGCCAAACAAGTGCCAAATGAATGAGGGGGACATCACTGATCCCTCATGTTCTTAGTGGGAATGTGCCCAATTTATAGTAATTTGCTATAAGAGAAAATATCATTTGCCCACAGTGTTCATCTTTTCACTGGGACTGACTGAATGTTAATGGCAAAATATTGACCAGAAGGTCTCTGCCAGGAACCTAATTATCTTATTTGCCTTCCAACCTTTCTATTGCTTAAATCCCATTTCATTCTCAGACCTCTCATGGGAGACCTTCACAAAAACCACCCATAAAGCCACCCATGTCCGTCCCATTTATTAGGATGAATTTGGCTTATCTGGTCTGCTGGTTCCTGGGTGCCATTGGCTGGTTTATGTAAAAAGGAGAGGGGGTGGGGTGATAAATATTCACATTTTTGTCTGTTAAAATCCACATTTCCAGACATTAATGTTACTTCTATCTCGTGTTTCTCCTTGTCTGTAATATTTAATTATGTGCCTATTTTACTTACTGTTTGTCACTGACATTTGCACTCAATAAACGTTGGTGTCTAAAGAAAGAATAAATTAAATTAAAACTGGTCTTTCTTTTTGATTGGCCCGTATGGGATCGGTTAACCGCAAACATGTTATCCAGAAAACTCTGCATTAGATGAAGGCCATCTCCTGTAGATTCCACTTTAAAGGAAAACAATACCCACAAAATGAACACTTAAGCAACAGATAGTTTATATCATATTAAGTGGCATACTACAGAATCTTACCAAACTGGTCTATATATTTAAGTATATCTTTCCCTTTTACATCTCTTGCCTTGAGCCACCATTTCATGATGGTCCGTGTGCTGCCTCAGAGATCACCTGACCAGAAATACTACAACTCTAACTGTAATAGGAAGAGATCACCTGACCAGAAATACTGCAGCTCTAACTATAACAGGAAGAGATCACCTGACCAGAAATACTGCAGCTCTAACTGTAACAGGAAGAGATCACCTGACCAGAAATACTGCAGCTCTAACTGTAACAGGAAGAGATCACCTGACCAGAAATACTGCAGCTCTAACTGTAATAGGAAGAGATCACCTGACCAGAAATACTGCAACTCTAACTGTAACAGGAAGAGATCACCTGACCAGTAATACTGCAGCTCTAACTGTAACAGGAAGAGATCAGCTGACCAGAAATACTGCAGCTTTTACTGTAACAGAAAGAGATCACCTGACCAGAAATACTACAGCTCTAACTGTAACAGGAAGAGATCACCTGACCAGAAATACTGCAGCTCTAACTGTAACAGGAAGAGATCACCTGACCAGAAATACTGCAGCACTAACTGTAACAGGAATAAGTGTGGAAGCAAAAGACACAACTTTGTCTGTTAATTGGCTCATGTGACCTAACAAGTATGGTTTGTTCGTTTGTGTGCACAGTGAATCATATGATCCCAGGGGGCGGCCCTTATTTTTTAAAATGACAGTTTTCTATTTATGATTACCCAATGGCACATACTACTAGAAAAGTATATTATTATGAAAATGGTTTATTTACATGAAGCAGGGTTTTACATATGAGCTGTTTTATGCAATATTTTTAAGAAAAGTTTCCCCTTTTCTCTATAATAATAAAAAAGTAACTTGTACTTGATCCCAACTAAGATATAATAAATCCTTAATTGGAAGCAAAACCAGCCTATTGGCTTTATTTCATGTTTATATGATTTTCTAGTAGACTTAAGACATGGAGATACAATTTATAGAAAGATCATTATCCGTAAAACCCCAGGTCCTGAGCATTCTAGATAAAAGGTCCCATACCTGTCACTGATAATCAAAGTATATGTACTGTATATATGCACAATGGGTCAGTAACAAACACTCAGTGGGTCAGACCTCAGCATGAATATTGGGTTTAGTTGGGGCCCCACTTGGCCAGACAGGGGCAACTAAGACCTTAGTCATGGCCAGGAACTCCGAGGTGACTTGTTATATCCTTATATTTTACAATAGGGGGTGCATTATTCACTATATGTTTATATCTACTGATATTTGTAGCACTATATATATATATATATATATATATATATATATATATATATATATATATATATATAACAGGGGTAACTACTTGCAACAATTATAATTACACACAGATAGTCTGATGAAGAGCCACAGAATAAAAGTGGTCCCTGTCTTGCAGAGCTTACAGTTGATTTCCTCACCCCCATATTACTTTTACACATTTCAATATCTTTATCAAAAGAAATACTTATTTACCCTATAAATATACTTTTTATAGCAGGTACAGCCATGATTTATATTTAGTTGCTTACTATTGTATTTTATAATGTTTTTTCATGAACTATAATCCTCACATAATCCCCACTAGAAACTGCCCAGTCTCCTGCTCCAACAGTTTGTCCATATTAGATCAAGAAGAGAAGCAGCAGCTCCCAGATCCTGCACATTATAAAGGCAAAAGACACTAAAGAAGCAGAGTATACGGCTGGTGCAGGTCCACAAACAGGAGCATCTGATTACTGAGCCTCAGCAACAAGTGTAAAACACTGTTTAAATAAAACAAATTAATTTTTAAAATGTAAATTACAAAAAAAATCTGAAAAAGTCACTCTATGTGGTACACTTTTTGATAATTATTTGTATGGTGATCTGTACCTTTAAGATGATACTCAGAGTTCCCTGTATAACTCAGCCTGCAGCCTTGTGTCTTTATATGGTCACAGAACAACCCCTCAGTGACTTCTAATATCCTTATCATTTACAGTAGGGGGTACATTATCCCTTATAATACATGAGTGATACTCAGAGTTCCCTATATAACTCAGCCTGCAGCCTTGTGTCTTTATATGGTCACAGAACAACCCCTCAGTGACTTCTAATATCCTTATCATTTACAGTAGGGGGTACATTATCCCTTATAATACATGAGTGATACTCAGAGGTCCCTGTATAACTCAGCCTGCAGCCTTGTGCCTTTATATGGTCACAGAACAACCCCTCAGTGACTTCTAATATCCTTATCATTTACAGTAGGGGGTACATTATCCCTTATAATGCATGAGTGATACTCAGAGTTCCCTGTATAACTCAGCCTGCAGCCTTGTGCCTTTATATGGTCACAGAACAACCCCTCAGTGACTTCTAATATCCTTATCATTTACAGTAGGGGGTACATTATCCCTTATAATGCATGAGTGATACTCAGAGTTCCCTGTATAACTCAGCCTGCAGCCTTGTGCCTTTATATGGTCACAGAACAACCCCTCAGTGACTTCTAATATCCTTATCATTTACAGTAGGGGGTACATTATCCCTTATAATACATGAGTGATACTCAGAGTTCCCTGTATAACTCAGCCTGCAGCCTTGTGCCTTTATATGGTCTCAGAACAACCCCTCAGTGACTTCTAATATCCTTATCATTTACAGTAGGGGGTACATTATCCCTTATAATACATGAGTGATACTCAGAGTTCCCTGTATAACTCAGCCTGCAGCCTTGTGCCTTTATATGGTCACAGAACAACCCCTCAGTGACTAATATCCTTATCATTTACAGTAGGGGGTACATTATCCCATATAACAGAAGTGGTACATTAGTGTATAGTCAGTGGATAGTGGGAGTTGTAGTTCATGTGTCAGAGGTAAATTCTATAAGAAATAGCTAATGAATGAGATTGCTGGAGAGAAATAAAGGCTGGGCTGGAGGAGACAGTTATAGTGAATCAGCTGTGTATATAATAAAGTATCAGAGAGGGATTGTGTATTTCCGGACTAGAGAGTTACATTGTATCAGTAGAGCTGTGCTGTTTCCCTGTATCACTGTTAGTAAGAGAAGGAAGAGCAGACGGTTAATAAAGTGATGACGTACCTGGGGGACAAACCTGACATTTCCCTGCTCGGATCTCGGGACAGACATAGACACGTGAGTAGAAGCAGAGACAGGACTCAGGGTTATTTACGCTCGGCCCGTTGCTGCTCTATTTCCCAGGGCCAGTGAGAGGGCGTGGCCCAGGAGCAGCTCCACCTCCATGCACATGGCAGACACCGAGAGGCGGACAGCGGAGAAGGAAGAGGCTGCTGGGTAAGTTCAGGTTGAGCTTGGGCTCCGGGAATCACAGGACACGTTCCCTCTCACCTTGTGTTGGGATTGGAGTGTGAGTGAAGCGTGAGTGTGAGTGAGGCCTGAGTGTGCGGAGACTCTTTACCCCCCTGTGTCAGACAAAGGATCGGCTGCTCTCATTGGCTGATCCATAATGTGTCCTACCCTAATTCCTTGTGTATTTATTCTATAGACAAGGGACACTGCCTCTCTATTCACATTCTGTCCAACTAAATCACTCCTAGTATTATTATTATTATTATTATTAGTAACATCGATTTATATATATATATATATATAGAGCCAACATATGCCGCAGAGCTGTACAATAGAAAGGTGGGTAACATATAACACCAGCTATACGAACCATATAGGAATACAGAAGGAAAATAGGGCCCTGTTCTACAGAGCTTGCAATCTAAAAGTAAATATATTTGCCCTTAGAGAGCACGAGCAGCCGGAAGGGTTAAATTGGTCATGGGCCACATTCACTTACAAACTGGGCTCCTTTATATTGGCCACCGATGTCCTGCCCGGGACAATTCATTCTGTTCTGCTTGGATGAAACACAATCAAGTTTGGCTTTAATTGGGCAACTTGTACCTGATGTCAACCAATAATATCTAACTGTGTGACCTGTGTATGAAATGAGGAATCTTGTCCCTACAGCTGGTTATAATGTGACTTTCCTGGTTTGCCGAGCATGCTGGGAGATTACGTGCTTCACGTAGGCTTTGGGACAATGAATTTAACCCCTGGACTGTACTGTGGATATTCTGTAACATACAGCAGGGTGGTTTATATGTAAGGAGGTTGTGGCTTGTGTATAGTAATGAGAACTGGTGTCAGGAGAAGGAGCAGCGACTATAGATAATGTGTATAGTAGGGGTGAGTATGTCTAGGAAAGGGCTGTAACTACAAGTACAGTGAGTAAGACAAGATAGTGTTGTAGCACAGATGTGGTTTTGAAGACTGATGAGGATTCTGGGAGTTGTAGGCTAGGAAATATAGGAGAGATGCAGCCGTATTATAAAGCTGTGGATACAGTATAGGCTTCTCAGAGTCTAAAGTTGGCCATAGACGCAAAGATCATATCGTACGAATCGAGGATTCATACGATTTTCGGACCGTGTGTGGAGAGTCTCGACATATTTCGTCCGGCGGAGATCAGTCGATCAGACAGGTTTGATTTGTCCCGGCGGAGCCCATTGTGCCCTCATCATAATCTGTTTGTTCGTCCATAGGTGCCGAACGTTCAGATTACCCCCGATATAGCCATGCCCGTTAGTGGCATATTGGGGAAAGACCCGCTCGTTTGCCGATGTCGCCAAACGAGCGGATCATTGCCTCTATGGCCACCTTAAAGCACTAATGGTGTTAAACCTGAGACAAGGGTCTCTGAGCCACATGGCAGCACCGTTTGTCTAATCTGATTCCTCACGTCAGTTTAAAAGCTCAGGGATCGGGACAGATGGACACAGAATAATACTGCGCTACAGCTTATGTGTGTGTTCCCCATGGCAGCTCTACGGCCAGCGCAAGCCAATGATGTCTAGCAGTGCTAATGCCATTTCCAGTTTGACCCCAGGTTTTGCCTCTAATTGTATTTCCCTTCATTCATTTGCCACTTACTCTGCTGAACCCTCTTTGCCAGGAGCCTGATCCCCAATATCCACTGGTCGGATTCTATCTGTAGAGCTGCCCGTCATTGCTCTTCCCTCCTGCCCCCTAAAATCTCACTTCCCTGAGTATTTAAAGGTGTTTGTGGAATAATCCCCACAAATAGGCTTAATGGTTAGTGGAATGGGTTATTTCAGGGAAAGGGAATAGAGCCGGGACTGCAGCTAATCTCTTATCTGACACCTGTCTGTCTGTCTGTCACACTGCACAGAGAATACAATGTATTTGTTACTGGACCCAGAGGGTGCAAGGACTGGGAATGCTGCAGGTATTAATACACACTCAGTACAAAGATTTCCAATTTATGGTGCCGAGAGCGACACACTGGGCTCCCCTGATTTACATCTTTTTAGCTTTGCCCTTTTTCTGCCTCTGCACATGAATCTCCCTCCAAATAAACAATGCAATGCCCAGTGCAAACTTTGCAGCTATAATTATATTAACTTGCCCTTTAAGTGCAATGGACAGCTGAACCCTCAAACTTTTTCCTGACCCTTGTGCTTTCCCTCCAGGTTTCCATCTTTGCCCTGAGGTCTAGTCTCAGTCTCCCAGGCCTTATAAATAGGGGCAGTTACAACGGCAACTAAACCTCCTATTTGAATTGTCCGCATGACAAGGAATTTAACCTGTTGCTTCTCCTCTGGTGATCGTGTCCATGGTTGTGTGCGCTACTGCTACTGCTGGTGACAGGTAAGATGATTCTCTTCTGTGCTACCTACAGTCTGTGGGTATGTGGGAAAATTGTGATTAACAAGGGGACACTGGGATCCAACAGAATTGTCATTCTTCTTGGTACTAGAGTTTGATCATATACTAATAAAAAAAAAAATATATAAATCTATAAGGGGGATATGATCACTATATATAAATATATAAGGGGATATGATCACTATATATAAATATATAAGGGGGATATAATCACTATATATATAAATATATAAGGGGGATATGATCACTATATATAAATATATAAGGGGATATGATCACTATATATAAATATATAAGGGGATATGATCACTATATATAAATATATAAGGGATATGATCACTATATATAAATATATAAGAGGGATATGATCACTATATATAAATATATAAGGGGATATGATCACTATATATAAATATATAAGGGGATATGATCACTATATATAAATATATAAGAGGATATGATCACTATATATAAATATATAAGAGGGATATGATCACTATATATAAATATATAAGAGGATATGATCACTATATATAAATATATGAGGGATATGATCACTATATATAAATATATAAGTGGGATATGATCACTATATATAAATATATAAGGGGGATCTGATCACTATATATAAATATATAAGGGGGATATAATCACTATATATATATAAATATATAAGGGGATATGATCACTATATATAAATATATAAGGGGATATGATCACTATATATAAATATATAAGGGGGATATGGTCACTATATATATATATATATATATATATATATAAATATATAAGGGGGATATGATCACTATATATAAATATATATATATATGGGGGATATGATCACTATATATAAATATATAAGGGGATATGATCACTATATATAAATATATGAGGGATATGATCACTATATATAAATATATAAGGGGATATGATCACTATATATAAATATATAAGGGGATATGATCACTATATATAAATATATAAGGGGATATGATCACTATATATAAATATATAAGGGGATATGATCACTATATATAAATATATGAGGGATATGATCACTATATATAAATATATAAGGGGATATGATCACTATATATAAATATATAAGGGGATATGATCACTATATATAAATATATAAGGGGGATATGGTCACTATATATATAAATATATAAGGGGGATATGATCACTATATATAAATATATATATATATGGGGGATATGATCACTATACATAAATATATAAGGGGATATGATCACTATATATAAATATATGAGGGATATGATCACTATATATAAATATATAAGGGGATATGATCACTATATATAAATATATGAGGGATATGATCACTATATATAAATATATAAGGGGATATGATCACTATATATAAATATACAAGGGGATATGATCACTATATATAAAGGGGATATGATCACTATATATAAATATATAAGGGGGATATGATCACTATATATAAATATATAAGAGGGATATGATCACTATATATAAATATATTTCTAGTTTATTTCTAGTTGCAGTTTCCAAGTCCACCTTATCATGGTGTGACAGGGCAGGACTCCCAAAGGGGTCGTTAATCCTAGAGAATTCCTCAGGGCTTCTATTGTTTACACCAGTGCAGCAACAGTCTGTGTTTTGCCCCTCCCAACCTGGTGTGTGTGGGGGAAAACCAGAATCAAACCCAATGATGTAAAAATAAAAAAGTAGGATCAATTGCAAGTTGCTTAGATTACAACTATCTGTAATACAGTAAAAGCTAATTTATATAGGAAATATGGGCTCAATCTCAGAGGAACAGGAGAGCCCCGGCCACTTGGTGCCATTTTGCAGGGAGTCAGTAGCTGGGCGCCCTGGAGGGGGATTCTGGGATTTGTAGTTTCACTATGTGCTGCAGGCCTTGCACATATACACACGTATATATTCCATTGCACAGAATACATTGATACTTTCTATATAAATGTTATAATATATATGTAATGTTACATGGGATAGGTTTATGCAATGGAAACAATAGCGCCATCTGCTGGTCATTTCTACCAAGCCGCCTGACAGTAGGAGCGATTGGAATCAGGAGATTGGAGTCG
The DNA here is from genome assembly GCF_017654675.1 of Xenopus laevis. NCBI lineage: Eukaryota > Metazoa > Chordata > Amphibia > Anura > Pipidae > Xenopus > Xenopus laevis. The sequence continues at coordinate 153,209,771 of NC_054377.1, read as the reverse complement.
GCTGATGTTATTCTGCTTAGAAACGAGCAGAGAAGAGTCTGACACAGAAGAAATGATTTTGTGCTTAAACAACAAATTTGAAAGGCTCCATATCGATCACATCTGTATGGATTTATGCAGATTCCTGACTTGTATACTGAGAATAATGTGCCCCCTATTGTAAAATATAAGGATACTATTTGCAAGAATGTAATTTCCAGGATATTCATGGCTCCTGTGTAATACAGATCAATACCCCCAGCAGTGCAAAGCATCACCCTGAAATCGTCATACGTTACACTGCAACTCCCCAATTATTATTACTGCTCATTTATGAACACTGGGCAAATTTGCACCTGGGCAGTAACCCATAGCAACCAATCAGTGATTTGCTTTCATTTTTCCATCTGCAGCTGGCTGAAAAAAATCCTGATCGGTTACTGTGGGTTACTGCCCATGGGCAAATGTTTATAAATGAGCCCAAAGACAAGTGATCAGAGGTCACAATCCTATTTCACTATAATATCTAAATATCTATAATATCACTGGCTAATAAACATGGTGCCAACACAAACAAGCAGCAGGGCACGACTGGAAATGCACCAAACGTTCCAAATATCATTACAGAGTGTGATCAGCTCTCCCATTGGGCCTTTTTAGGGCAGAACAAAACCTCTGTACAGTAAAATAATCAAAAAAGTGGTGGTTTACCTTTCAGTTACCTTTTAGCATGTTCTAGAATGTCCAATTCTAAGAAACTTTTCATTTGGTCTCCATTTTTTATTTCCTGTAGTTTTCGAATCCTTTCTTCTTCTGACTCTTTGCAGCTTTCAAATGGGGGTCATTGACCCCATCTAAAAAACAAATACTCTTTAAGGCTATACGGGTATTGTTATTGCTACTTTTTATTACTCATCTCTTATTCATACTCCAGTCTCTTATTCAGTTGAGTGCATGGTTGTATGGTTGCTAGGGGAATTTGGACCCTAGCAACTATATGGCTGAAATTGCAAACTGGAGAGCTGCTGAATAAAAAGATAAATAAGTCAAAAAACCACAAATAATAAAAAAATGAAAACCAATTGAAAATTGTCTCAGAATGTCCCTCTCCCCACAACCCCTTTAAAGAAGGCATGTGACAGTTTGGTGGTTGCTGGATTCAAAGCAATCAGCTTTTTGCAGTAAATCAAGACAAAAGCAATTTAAGGCTGTAGCGTTGCTGCCTGCGTGTTCATTTACAGCTCCCATCCCCACATTAACCCTTGCAGCCCTGAGTCATGAGCAGAGATCAGCGCAGAATGGGCGGCACCAATAAGTGTCCTTTTGTTTCTGCCCGATAAGCTGCTCACGTGATCATATTGTTGACTCCTGTGAGCGCCTGTTGGGATTAACTGCACCTGATAACTGTGTGGCAGATGGACACTGGCAGGTGCTCGGCACAGGAGGGACAGGCCGGGAGTTGCATCGGGGCTTGTTGCAGGGAGTTCTGTGAGGGTAAGGACTTGGTGTGAGGGCTTCAGGGCATATAGAGTGTCTGTGCAACTGTAGCTGCTATCATTTGTTCTCTGTGTAATGATTCCTGGGAGTTGCACTGCTTTTATGCTTTTTGTTCTTCAGTTACTGAAATACAACTCCCAGTAGCCCCTTGCGAGCCAAAGTGATGCTGGGACACTCAGGTTGCCAATTACTGCTGGAGTTTTGCCTGAGTCTGGAGACTACTCCCCTCCCCACCTGCTGGGGCAGATATAATTGGCTTCTCTTTCTGTTAAAGGAGTTGTTCACCTTTAAATTAACTGTTAGTATGATGTAGAGAGGGATATTCTGAGACAATTTGCAATTGGTTTAAATTTTTTATTATTTGTGGTTTTTGACTTATTTAGCTTTTTATTTAGCAGCTCTCCAGTTTGGTGTTTCAGCTATCTGGTTGCTAGGGTCCAAATTCCCCTAGCAATCTGGTCTGTACGGTCCACATTACCCTAGCAACCATGCATTGATTTGAATAAGAGACTGGAATATGAATAGGAGAGGCCTGAATAGAAAGAGGAGTAATAAAAAGTAACAATAACAATACATTTGTAGCCTTACAGAGTATTTGTATTTTAGATGGGGTCAGTGAAAACTAGAAAGAGTCAAAAGAAGAAGGCAAATAATTCTAAAACTATAAAAATGAAGGCAATTGAAAAGTTGCTTAGAATTAGCCATTCTATAACATACTAAAATTTAATTTAAAGGTGAAGCCTCCCTTTAATCTGTTGCCATGGCAGCCACAGTAACTTTAGTCTCTGCTCTTGTGTTTTAACTCCTGGTCAGGGAAAGTTTCCTTGTACTTAATGGTAACACACTAATAATGTAACACACTAATAATGTAACACACTAATAATGTAACACACTAATAATGTAACACACTAATAATGTAACACACTTACACTGTATCTGTCACTTTCCCAGGTATTTACTAGTTATGGGCAGGGCACTTTGCGCTGCTCAGCTTTGTATTTGCTTGTGTTACACAATGTGTGAGTGAGGAAGGTGCTGGGAGTGCTGTGTGTACAAGTGGTACAATGTGTGCGGTACAATGTGTGCGGTACAATGTGTGCGGTACAATGTGTGCGGTACAGCAGGAGACAGGGGTATTACTGGAGCTCACAGGAGAATCACATCACTAAAGACAATTACAGTGAAAGTAACACTTGCTCTGTGCCCCACCTCAACACACAGTTACACACAATTCTCACACACACACATATGTAAAGTGCACAGATCTTTTTGGTTGCTATGGGTTACAGCACAGGATCAGTTGAGAAGTCTAGGTTAGTACATAAGCCCGGGAGAGACTGTCTCTTAAATGTTACACAGTCTCTCAGACACTCACACTGTTACACACACACACACTCACACTCAGCCTAAAGACAAGTGTTTCCCCTGTGCAGCCTCCTTCCACCTCTCAATACTGGGCTGTAGAGTTGCTCATGAGAGGCAGACATTGGTACCTCCCTGCAGACTGTCTCACTATGGCTCCTCCCAATCAGCACAAACTCCACTTCCTCGTGTGTGTCTCCTCAGTCCACACTGTGCCTGCAGGTCATGTGACCAGTAAGATCTGCTGCTGATTGGATGGCACATGCTCTTCCTGCTGTCAAGTCAAAAATCCCTTTTGCTGATTGGACAGCTTGTACTTTCCCCTGCAGCCGACTCCATCAGTCACATGGGCAACAAATCAAGCGGCTGATTGGATAGCAAGCATTTCCTGTTTATTCTGCATTAAAGGAAAACTTTACCCCCAAAATGAATACTTAAGCAACAGATACTTTATATCATATTAAGTGGCATATTGAAGAGTCTTACCAAACTGGAATATATATTTAAGTAAATATTGCCCTTTTACATCTCTTGCTTTGAATCACCATTTCGTGACTCTATCTGTGCTGCCTCAGAGATCACCTGACCAGAAATACTACAACTCTAACTGTAACAGGAAGAAGTGTGGAAGCAAAAGACACAACTCTGTCTGTTAATTGGCTCATGTGACCTAAGAAGTATAAGCTTGTTTGATTTGTTTGTGTGCACAGTGAATCGTATGATCCCAGGGGGCGGCCCTTATTTTTTAAAATGGCAATTTTCTATTTATGATTACCCAATGGCACATACTACTAGAAAAGTATATTATTATGAAAATGGTTTATTAGCATGAAGCAGGGTTTTACATATGAGTTGTTTTATGCAATTTCTTTTTATAGAGACCTACATTGTTGGGGGGTATAGTTTTCCTTTAACATGGCTGCTGGCATTTTTTTGCCAGACTGAAGGGGCTTTCTCATGGTCTCATGTTCTGTTTTTCCCATTTTGAAGGTTTTTGTTTGTGTAAAACAGTTTGCTGGCTCTTGACAGCGCTATATAAATAAATGATGATGATGATGACTGTGAGCTGGTGAGAAGTATGAAACCCCACGGCGAGGCTGTAGTTAGTCCAGATTTCTGTCACAATCTCCATCTGAAAAGCGACAAATGTTTCACTTGATGGTGGGACGAGTGTTGCTTGGTGGCAGAGAGGGAAAATGGGGCCCTGGCTACATGAGGCTAATTAATGAGCAATTACAACATATATTGGTAAAACAGGACAATCTCTGGATATATTGGGGGCCCAGTAACATCTCATTACAGCACTGGGGGAAACTTTACCTGAGAGACAATTCAATGGAGCTTTAGTACATTGTCAACAAACAAAGGAAAAATGTGCTTTTCTTGCAATGTTTTCACTGATAAGATTCAGTACTCTGTTTAAAGGTGCTTGTGTTAAATGAGGGTTTTTAGCTTTGCCTTCTTTTGGCCAGGGCCCTCCTTACCTCTTATATTTGTAAACTCTGTGTGTTCACTCTATACAGGTCTCTACTGGGATCCACAATAGGCCCTGGCATTTCAAATACACAGAGGCCCAAACAGCCTCCAGGAGCCCAATAAATAGTGATTATGTGTGGCCTCTTACAGCAGCCCTTCTGCCATTTACCAGAACCCACAGATTGCCAGTCTTGGCCTGATTCTAATAGGGATGCACCGAATCCAGGATTCCGAATCCTTCTGACGGCTGAACCGAATCAGAATCCTATTTTGCATATGCAAATTAGAGGCGGCAGGGAAATTGCGTGACTTTTTGTCACAAAACAAGGAAGTAAAAAGTGTTTTAATATTCATATATTTCATATATTCCTACAGGATAGGATTCGGTTCGGTATTCGGCCGAATCTTTCGAGAAGGATTCAGGGGTTTGGCCCAATCCAAAATAGTGGATTTGGTGCATCCCTAGATTCTATACACACTTTTATTGCACAGCATTGCAGAGTATGTTGGCGATTTGTAGATATGTGCTAATATAATAGAATGTGATGTACCTGCCACTGCACATCCTTCCTTATTAGATAGCTGGGAAGCTGGTTCTTAATACTTACCAATAATGGCAATCTAAGGAATAATAGCGAGTCGTTTTGAAGTTTCCAGTCTTCAAGGTGAGATACACCAAGAATATTGTAGATAACAAGTTGTCTAATTCTGGGCAGTGTCATTCTGTGGCTATTAAAGCAAATAAAGTTCTTGTATAAAAAAGGGCATTAACTCAAGGGATGAAACATAATTGTGTCTCTTTATAGGTCCCTGGTGAGGCCTCATCTGGAGTATGGGGGCAGTTTTGGACTCCAGTCCTTAAGAGGGATATAAATGAGCTGGAGAGAGTGCAGAGACTAAGTGCAACTAAACTGGTTAGAGGGAGGGAAGAGTTAAATTATGAGGGGAGACTGACAAGGTTGGGGTTGTTTTCTCTGGGGAAAAAAAGGCGCTTGTGAGGGGACATGATTAGACTTTACAAGTACATTAGAGGACATTATAGACAAATAGCAGGGGACCTTTTTACCCATAAAGAGAATCGCGTACCAGAGGCCTCCCCTTCAGACTAGAGGAAAAGAACTTTAAGAGTAGGGGGTTCATCACAGTTAGAACATGCCCAGGGTTGTCCATTCCATGTGCTCATTTGGTACTGGGTGCAACTGTCGGCCTTCCACCAACTGCTATTTTACACTGACCCTCAGTCCCACCATTCAGGAACACTGTGCATAAAATGTGCTATTGAATTACTCAGAATGTGTAGTTTTTTTTCACTTCTTTGGGCTTAAGGTTCTGTGCCAATTGCCTTTTCCTTGTCTTATTTTTAAAGTGGAAGTTTAACTTTTTTGTCATGGGGGAAAATGGCATAAATCTGAACTTTAACTTTATGTATTTAAAAAAAAAAAAAAAAAATATATGTATATATGTATATGTGTATGTGTATATATATATATATATATATATGTGTATGTGTGCTGATCTCTGGTTTCTTGGTACACAGTCCTAGCGACCATGCTTTTATGCTCTTTTGTATTTTTGAAATGTCATTGGATGAATTGAAAATACAAACCCTAAATTCTGTTAACTGGTGTTTCTCCCTCCACCTTCCAAATCTTTTATCTTTATGCTTTTTATTGACATTGATGTCCAAACACTGAATTGTCTATTGTTTATCGACGTTTCCTTTGGTCGCTGATAACTTTATGTTCTCCCTTCAGATATGACTTTAGGGTTGGGCATAAATGCCATTAGCCCAGCAGCATCACAGGGGCCCTGTAATAGGTGCAAGAACGTGAGGTTTTCAGTGCCAATTCACTGACCAAAAAGGGTTGTAAAATGTCTTTCTCTTTGAAATATTGGGAGATGTGAGAATGTAGTAGCAGCTCCTGCCATATACAGTATAAGGGAGGGGTCACTTTTTATGTATAAAACTCTAGCACATTCAACTCAGATTATAGCAATATAATGCCATATTCCTGGGTCAGTGGTCTTCTGTTTCTCCGTAGCCATATTATTAGCCACAAATTCAGGGGGTTTGATTGTGCCCTATTAGCACAAGTGGTCCATTAATCTCACCTGGCACATAAATAGTTACATCATTTGGGTAGAAATCTGATTTCTTTGTGTCTAACAAGGTTTAATGGCGGGCAGAGGTGGGAGAATTAGATTGCATTAATTACTGTCGCATGTTGAACTGGTTCTGTCTGTGTGCCGACCCATTGGTGATTATGTAACTGGACTTTCCAGCCCTAGTTCTAGTTGCCGCACACTGAACCTTCTCCTCCTGGTGCTCTCACACAAATCTAAGGGGCTGGTGGTGGTGGTGGTGGGAAGTCCAGGATAAAGACAAAGCTGAAGCCATTAATTATGATTTGCTTTTTTTCCCTAAACATCAGTATTTCGCAGCAGATCTAAAAGTGGCTCTGCGTTGCGGCACAGTTTACAGCAGTGACATTTGATCATTTTTTTCCTTAAATAAAAGAAAATGTGATTTTCAGCTCATGAAGAGAATGCTCTGAGTGCATGAAGACCTTCCTCTCGATTCTATAAAAAAACATTTTTCCAAGAATTTTTTTTTTGTTCCTCACAGTGGAAGTTTCAGATGGTAAATTGGCCACGTTGCCCCCATAATGTGGGTGCTGCTTCTGTCAAGTCATTTTCCCCACCACTCTCTTCCAGATTGCAGCAAGCTCTCCAACGCCTCTGAGCCTGGGAATAGCCAAGGAACCTGCAATTCATGCCAAACGTCCAATTTCCAGGTGAGCAAAGTGCGTCTCCTCTTGCTTGTGGCTTTGAATTAAATGCAAATATTCTCAAGAGTTTTCTGGTTCTGATCTGACAGGACACACACACATTTAGTTAATACAGTAAAATATGTGCTGCTGATTAGGATTTTGGGATCATTTGGTACTATTTTTCATGGCTGAGGAACACATCAGATTATCAACCTCACAAGAACCAACAATTAGTTCAAGAATAACACAAACCACAGATAGGATGAGCACAAGTCCTATTGGTTACTCTCATGTTGCACCGGGGGGGGGGGGGATTGCTGCCCCTTTAATACAGTTTGGCCAGTAAATGTATAGTATATTGTGGATAATGGGTCCAGCAAATGGAACTGGGGACAGAAGCTGCTTCAGAGAACCATCACAGACTCTTTTGAAATCATGAACTTGTGCAATTGGTCTTTGTTAGTACAGTGCATTTAGAATAAGGAAAACAAAGGGCAGGCAGTTGCCAAGAGTAATGATACCCAACAACTGAATGGTTGCCAAGGGTTACCAGTCTAGTGCAGGTAGAACTACCCAATAAATGTATGGTTGCTAAGGGTAACAGGGTTGCCACGTATGCAAGTGGCAAAAGCCAGGCAATAGGGGCAGGGTGATGGTGTTGGGGGCACAGTGATGTCAGTAGGTGAGCCGTTAAGGGGTGGCATTGTGATGTTGAGGGTGGGCTATTATGCCATACACCTGCAATTTGACGGAACTTTGGGTTTCACAAGACTGAAAGTTGAACTGGATGTTTTCATCTGGAAAGCCCCATAATGCCTCATGCGCTTCTTTGAGTAACATGCCAGGCATTGTGGGAGTCCTGACTACTGAGCTGACAACTGTTACGTTTGTTTTAGAGATAAGTGTAGTCAGAACCAGCAGTGCACAGAGGTACCCAGACAGACCGTAGCAATGAATGTTACACGTAACTATAAAGCCAGTGAGAAGGAGGAATGAATGGATTTTTGGGACACTGCTTAGAATTGGATTTTCTTTCATTAACGTCGTCTTTACTGTGTTTAGTTCCCCTTGAAAGACAAACTGTGTAATTGTATTTATTCACATTTAATTCAATGAGACGTTTCTGTGTTTTGTTACATCATTTCTGTATCCAGGGATTAGTCCTTATATAAATCCATTGTGCTGTATTCAGTCTGTTATATCCCCCATATACACACGCAGTATTGTTACTCTCCGCTTGTGTTGTACTTACACCCATTTCTTCTCTTTAAGGGACAGAGGGAGTGAGTATCAGCAGCGGGTGCTGGGTGACGGATCAAACCTTCATTGTTACATCTGGGAACAGGTTTGTGTTCTTTGCTACAAGGTTCACATATTAAAGGGGAAGTATTTATTTTTACCATGAAGGATTAGTGTGATGTACAATGCAGTGATATTACACAGTTTGCAGTTGATTTTTAGTGGCTTTAAACTTTTCACTTTTTTTTTTTAAAAATGTTGCTTGGTTGCTAAGGCAAGGGATGCCTGGCAACCAGAAAGCTCATTATATTTATCTTTCTGTTCAGCTCCTGTCTTATTCATCTTCCCGTCTGGCTGGTTGCTAGGATATGTAACCGTACCAACCAGATAGGTCCGAATTGGAGTGCCGCTAGCATTAAAATAACCTGCAAACTGTCTCCCATTGCCTACATCATACCCAAATCCAATGATAAAGGGATACAGTCAGCAGAATAGTGCTATATACAGTGTTATATACAAGTGAAGGAGCTACACCTGCTGTGTTATGTGCTGTAGTGCTTTTATTTCTTCTGCTCAAGCCAAGCTTTCTTATATAATAAAGAGGCAGTTCTGTGAGTTAATGGGATACTGGATCCTGCCATGTGTCTCTGTATATCTAGCTTTTAACCCTTGCACGAGTAATTCTGCATGACTCTGTATTACACACTGTTCTCAGGTATAAGAAAACACTCTCCTGGTGACCGTTTCCCTTTAAGGTGTACATATACTCTGTATACTGCATGTGCAACCTGCAGCCTTCTAGCTTTTAAACTACATTTCCCAGCATCCCCTTTTGTGCAAGTTATGTTTCATATAACCTTATCATCCATTGAGTTCCTAAAGCAACATTGCTTTGTTCTTTATAGGGCTGACCCAGGGGCCACACAGATAGGTCTCCTTTAACAAGAGAAGAATATGGCGGAGAGTGGGAGTGGCACCAGTGGTGGCTCCTCCTCAGTGGGAGGGGTTTCCAATCCAGCTTCTCTTGCTCCTGGTGACTCTCAGCTCATTGCCCTGATCGTTGAGCAGCTGAAGAGCCGGGGGCAGTTCGATGGATTCCGAAGAGACTGCTTGGCGGATGTGGATACAAAGCCGGCCTATCAGAACCTGCGGCAGAAAGTGGACAACTTTGTGTCGACCCACCTGGACAAGCAAGAGTGGAACGCGGACATGAACAAAAACCAGCTGAGAAATGGACTGCGCCAAAGTGTCATCCAATCAGGGATGCTGGAAGCTGGGGTGGACAGGATCATCTCGCAGGTGGTCGACCCAAAACTCAACCACATATTCCGGCCCCAGATAGAAAAGGCAATACATGAGTATCTGACTGCTCAGACAAAGGAGGATTCGGCTCCCCCACTGCCGCCGGGTCCCCCAGAGCCACAAGAGCAAGAGCCCCCAGAACCATCTCAAAGTGTCTCTTAAAGGTCTACCTCTGTAATGGGTCAACGTCTGCACTCGAGCTACTCCCAGACATCCCCTAGTCTCCAGCTTTCTGGGAGTTGTAGTTGCACAGCAGCAGGAGTGCAAAGGTTGCTCATCATTGGGATAGACCTTACAGAAAATACTGCTGTGTAAACGAACGCACACCACAATGCCGATAAGCTAGATATATGGCTGCCGCCGTAGTGGGTGGGGCCAGCAGCAAAACTGGAAACATGGAGGGGAATCACAAAGCCTCCATGTCTGACTTCTAAGTAGGGTTTAATTATAGACGCATTACATTTCTGCATCAGTTTTGAGACACCGGTTTACTTTTAAAAGGTGGTGCCATGATTAGTGTTGGGGTTCTTCGGGGTTACGTAGTAACATGGGCAAATTCTGTCCCCATCCAGAAAATCCACTTCAGGTGACAGTTTTTATCAATCTAACTGCCAACACCCTGTAACAATATCTACCAATCAGATTGGTATCTAGCTGCCCACTCCCTGTAACTGTAGCAGCCAATCAGATGTCCTTTTCTTCATTGTGATTGCCTAAGCCTCTAGCCATAGCAGCCAATCCGATGCTGCTTTCCTGATTCTGACTGCTAAAAGCCAACTGCTGATTGGTTACTGTGCACTGGGGAAATGTTTCCTCTAGTTACTTTGTTAACCTTTTTGACCTTACTTTTGGGAGAAATCTGACTTTTGTTGGAAGAGATGAATTTGCCTTTGTTAATATTGTTCTCGTGCCAGCACGCTAACCGACTACCTAACGCCAAACGCACGATGACGCACTGCCTAAAGGAGGAGCTTGTTTTTTTTTCTTGATTGTTTTTTTTTCTATTAAATAATTTTCTATGTATTGTATGAAATTGCAATGGATTGTCTAAATAAATATATTTTGGTTTTTGTGAATGAGCACAAGATTCTGTGTTATTTGACTCTTTACTCTTTATTTGGGAAGGGGGGGGAGTGTTTTGATTAACATAGTATCATAGTAAGTTGAAAAAAGACACACATCCATCAAGTCTAACCTTTTAACTAGATATATATAGATCTGCCTAACTGATAGTTGGAGAATATTGTGTTGCTGCTTCCAGGAAGGTGGAACTATAAAGGGTTAATCTCATCAGAATGAAAAGTGTTTACTTATATTACTAAACAATGTGTAATATTATAATGGTGTAATCTTGGGAAAGAAATTTTGAATAATTTCCCATGCCACTGTCTCTACTTCCTTTGCACGGGGGAGTGTATTTCCTGGTAGTCGTGTGACTGTCTCTACTTCCTTTGCATGGGGCGGGGTATTACCTGGTACTCCTGTGACTCTCTACTTCCTTTGCACGGGGGAGTGTATTTCCTGGTAGTCGTGTGACTGTCTCTACTTCCTTTGCATGGGGCGGGGTATTACCTGGTACTCGTGACTGTCTCCAATTCCTTTGCACTGGGGAGTGTATTTCCTGGTACTCATGTGACTGTCTCTACTTCCTTTGCACAGGGGATTGTATTTCCTGGTACTCATGTGACTGTCTCTACTTCCTTTGCACAGGGGATTGTATTTCCTGGTACTCATGTGACTGTCTCTACTTCCTTTGAAGGGGGAGTGTATTTCCTGGTACACGTGTGACTGTATCCACTTCCTTTGCATGGGGGGGGGGTATTTCCTTGTACACGTATGACTCTCTACTTCTTTTGCATAGGGGGGGGGGGTTATCACCTGGTACTCGTGACTGTCTCTACTTCCTTTGCACAGGGGAGTGTATTTCCTGGTACTCGTGTGACTGTCTCTACTTCCTTTGCATGGGGGGGTATATTTCCTGGTACACGTGTGACTCTCTACTTCCTTTGTATAGGGGGGCTATTACCTGGTACTCGTGACTGTCTCTACTACCTTTGCACTGGGGAGTGTATTTCCTGGTACTTGTGTGACTGTCTCGACTACCTTTGCATGGTGGAGTGTATTTCCTGGTACTCATATGACTGTCACTACTTCCTTTGCATGGGATATTGTATTTCCTGGTACTCATGTGATTGTCTCTTCTTCCTTTGCAAAGGAGATTGTATTTCCTGGTACTCTAGTCATATGACTGTCTTTACTTCCTTTGCATAGGAGAGTGTATTTCCTGGTACTTGTGTGACTGTCTCTAATGCCTTTGCACGGGGGAGTGTATTTCCTGGTACTCGAGTCATATGAATATCTACTTCCTTTGCATAGGGGAGTGTATTTCCAGGCACTTGTGTGACTGTCTCTAATTCCTTTGCACTGGAGATTGTATTTCCTGGTACTCGTGTGACTGTCTCTTCTTCCTTTACATGGGGGAGTGTATTTCCTGGTACTCGTGTGACTGTCTCTACTTCCTTTGCATGGGGGAGTGTATTTCCTGGTACTCATGTGACTGTCTCTACTTCCTTTGCATTCGGGAGTGTATTTCCTGGTACTCATGTGACTGTCTCTACTTCCTTTGCATGGGGAGTGTATTTCCTGGTACTCATATGAGAGAGTGTATTTCCTGGTACTCATATGAGAGAGTGTATTTCCTGGTACTAATGTGACTGTCTCTACTTTCTTTGCACAGTGGAGTGCATTCCCAGGTACTCACATTTCTTTCTGGCAAAAACACAGCAGCCATGTGTTGCTTTTTGGCCTTGATAGCAGTTGGCTGACAATACAAAGAGCAGGCAGTAACAAAGCAAATAAAACAAAAACAAAAAAAAGTACAAGGTGCTTTTTTATTATTACAGAGAGTAAGGAAATATCTTATTAAAATTATTTAAGTCAACTTCCCCTTTGTCTGAGAGAAATTCCTTTCTAGTTTTAACTACTTTGCCATAAAAGTGCCAGCGAGCGCTCTCATTGGCATTTAGTGACTGTCGGATTCCTCCCTGCGCTCTCACTGTGGCACGTGGGTGGACTGCTTTTGGGGACACGTCACTTTATGGCATTTATTCTGAGCAGCATCTCAGGGGCCCGTTCTGATTGCCTTGGCTACAATGGCTGAGGACAAAGAGCCCATTGTTCCGGCCCATTAATAACTCCCTTCAGCTCTCGCAGTTGAGCGGCAGTTGCGTCCCCGGAACATTCACAAGGAGCAGAACAATGGTCGATCGGCTCCTATTATGCGCTGCTTCCATTAACAGGAGACAAGTGGGTGAGGCGTCGTGCAACTTTGTTACTTTATTTCCCTGATTTAACTTGGAATCTTCATTCCTTTCACTAGCCGTGTAGTTGCCACGCAGGGGCCAGAGTGGGTGGGGGCACAAAAGGCGTTCGCTCTGGGTTCCCAGATATAAAGAGTCATCAGTCGTGTTGGGGTGCAAAAGGTCTCGGCACCTGAGTAGCAGTTGTGCTTTATGGTGATTGGGAATGTAGAGGATATTATGGGCAAAAGTATGGGGACACCTGCCCCCCAATATCTTATTCCCAGACCAGGGGGATTAATATAAATTTGTTCCTTCCGTTTGCTGCTTTAACTGCCCTGGTGCTTCTGGGGAGGTTCCACTAGATGTTGGAACATTGTTACTGGGAGTTGTTGCTGGGAGTTGCTTCCGTTCAGCCACAAGAGCATTAGTGAGGCTGGGCACTGATGTTGGGGTTCAGGCTCACAGTCGGGGTACCAGTTCATCCCACAGGGGTTCGGTGCAGTCAAGTTCTTCCCATCTCAGCAAACCTATTCTGTATGGACCTGGCTCTCTGCATGGGGCATTATTGTGCTGAAACAGGGAAGGCCCCCCCAACTATTCCATGCAGGGTCAGACTGGGTTGTGTGGGGCCCACAGGGGCTGTTACTCCAGGGGTCCTCACATCCCTTCCAGGGCCCTCGCCTGCTCACCCACCCATCACCAGCCTCTTTCCCCCTGCACCTTATACTTACCTTCACCACAATTGTGGGGGGGAGGGAAGGACAGTGGGGAGCGACCGCTGAGGGCAAGTGGGGATCAGGTCTGGGGCGGTGGGGCCCACTTTTTTTTTTTTTTCTTTTTTCTTTTTTTTTCTGGTGTCCCGCCGGCTCAGTCTGGTCTGGTTCCACAAAGTAAGAAGCACAGAATTATCAGCAATTTCATTATACCCTGTAGCCTTAAAGGAGAAGGAAAGTCTGTTTGCAATTGGGGGTGCCAAATGTTAGGCACCCCAAGTGATTGTATTTACTTACCTGAAACCCCGCGCTGGTGCTCCAATCAGCAGAAAACTGCACCGGCCCGGGGTTATACCAGTGAGCACCACGGAGCGATCCACTTCTGGCTTCTTCTTTCTTCACATTTCCCGGGGCAGACGCATGCGCAGTAGCAGAAAATAGCGACTTTTTAAAAAAAAAAAAGTTTGGCTTTTCACACTAATGCGCATGCCCCTCGGTGCAGATTCAGGCGTCGGAGTTCACAGGCGACATCTTTTTCTCTTCGGAATGAGACCGGCATGTCGGCGCATGCGCAGTTGCAGCAATTTTCTGTTTTGTGACAACTGCGCATGCGCCAAAACTCACGAAGATTTGCTGACTGGCTTCTCTCATTCCGAAGACTACCGAAGCGGCTGAAGATGGCGCCTGTGAATTCTAATGCCTGAATCTGCACCGAGGGGTAAGTAAGGAGTTAGGGGCATTTGCCCGGGGTAACACTTAGGCTGGGGGGGAGGGGATTTTTAACTTTTGGGTTTGCTTCTCCTTTAAGCTTTCACTGGGACCAGGGGCTCAAACCATGGAAACAGCTCCAGACTTAACAACTTACTTGTATTATTCATACTAATGATATCAAACCTTCTATCTGATTTTAATATCCAACTCCCAGCACCCTGAAGCCTTTGTCAATAAGCTGAGTCCTGCTGTTACTTTGCATCTCACACACTGAAATCTGCAGAATAAACAGTTTGTGTTCCTTTGGGCTCCGATGGCCTGAGATGATCTTATTATATATAAATATTATTGTGTTTATTTCCTCTCTGGGTTGATAACGAGTGGCAGAAGCTGCATTGTTATTGGCCGGCTCTGCGTATAATTGGGATTCGCAGCAACTGCCGTCCTGGCACAGCCTGAAATAATGCAGCAATTAAATTAACTTCCCCTTTAACTCTGTGATTGCTTTCTACTGTGACACAGAGATTAGTCACAGAGATGGTGTGCGTTTCCTCTGGGGTCCCCACAATTCAAACAACTGCTAGTTTAACTTGTTGGGATGGAACTGTAAATTAGACTGTAAGCTCTTAGGCTAACAATCTGTATTTCAGGACTACAATATAAATAACAATGCATTGGGAAACTGCTGATTGAGTAATTCATCCAATCATAATGTGGTTTGATTGTGAGGTGACTATTTAGGCCTCTCCTTTTCACTGTCCAGTCATTCATTACCTGGTTGCTAAGATTAGAGGAACCCTAGCAACCACATAACTCGTGAGCACATTTTATGTAACGAATTGATTAAATATGTCTGGTTTATTCTTGTCTGAATGAGGATTGTGGGAGATGTAGTCCAGTCCTGTTGGTGTCTGAGTTCCAGGATGCATTGTGTTGCTTCACATTATAAATGGCTCAGACGGGGCGGAGTTGTATTGTGTGTGGGTGGGGCTTAGTGCTCCAGTGCCTGGGTGTCTGTACATATGTTCTCGAATTACTGACTCTGCCCGTTAGCATCACCCCTTCAGGGCAGTGACAGCAATAAACAAACCGATTCTATTGACTTACATTGAATGGTGTCTCCTTACCCAGTTGGCAACCTACAGTGACCAACCCAAGAGATAGTTACTAAAACTTTAGCTATAGGGACGCTGCAGAACTACATCTCCCAGCAGCTGCTCACTGTTGGCCAAATGATGGACAGAAGCATCAGATAGAAAGAATAAATGCGGGTATATAAAGCAATGAATACGTCACTTCCAGGAGCCTAAAGTAGAACTTTATGGAAGAAGCCATTGATCCGTTCATTTATCATTTGCTTTTGTTCTGTTTCCTCTCAGGGGCCGATGTGATGGCAGCCGGAATATTGATGGAGAACAATGTGCAATGCTGCCCGCTGGGGAACCCTGGCACCGGAGCTCTGCCAACCTCAGGTAACTGTCAGCAAAGTCCCAAGTCACATCAGCTCCCCCTCTACTTTATCTACACTTGCCACCTGGCCGCTAAAAATTATATGTTATTAATAGGGAATAAAGATAAATATATAGGAAGGTCAGTGATCCCAATGTTATTAATAGGGAATAAAGATAAATATATAGGAAGGTCAGTGATATGATCCCAAGTTATTAATAGGGAATAAAGATAAATATATAGGAAGGTCAGTGATCCCAATGTTATTAATAGGAAATAAAGATAAATATATAGGAAGGTCAGTGATCCCAATGTTATTAATAGGGAATAAAGATAAATATATAGGAAGGTCAGTGATCCCAATGTTATTAATAGGGAATAAAGATAAATATATAGGAAGGCCAGTGATCCCAATGTTATTAATAGGGAATAAAGATAAATATATAGGAAGGTCAGTGATCCCAATGTTATTAATAGGAATAAAGATAAATATATAGGAAGGTCAGTGATCCCAATGTTATTAATAGGGAATAAAGATAAATATATAGGAAGGTCAGTGATCCCAATGTTATTAATAGGGAATAAAGATAAATATATAGGAAGTTGACTCCTCGGGTGACGGACGATTCTGTCCCATTTTGCTTCATAGAAGTGGAAATTTGCTTCATCAGTGGAAATTTGGAAAAGACGTATTTTCACATCTTTTTTCACTGCACATATTGTGCTATTTTTGGGCTAATTTTGAGGTGCCTCTTGGCTGGTTTTGTAGCTGATTTTTGCTGGTTTTGAAAATTAGACTAAATTGGACATGATGTAACAATAGAAGAAGCAGATACTGCAGGGGGGTCCCAGGTAGTGTTTTCTTCTCTGTGCCGGGCCCCTCTATATCTGCCCCATGACTGTACCATAGCTTATTTATATAATCCATATCAGAGTTTTAACCAAAGCAGGTTGTAGCCAATGATATCATTTACACATTTTGAATACTGTCCCTTTAAAAGGATAAATTTTGGGGTGTGTGAGGAGACAGAGTTCCAGAAGGAAAACAACACAGACACAGGGAGGACACAAACTCCGTGCAGTCACATTATATCTTTGTCAGAACAGGACCCTAGCTCTGTATGACAGCAACAACACTAACATCTGTGCCAAAGAGCTTGCAATCTAGAGGGATGCTGGGAGTTGCACTGTACAACAGCATTCCTCTGGCTGTTGTGCAGTGCAACCCCAAGCATCCCTCCAGTTGTTGTGCAGTGCAACTCCCAGCATTCCTCCAGCTGTTGTGCAGTGCAACCCCGAGCATTCCTCCAGCTGTTGTGCAGTGCAACACCCAGCATCCCTCCAGTTGTGCAGTGCAACTCCCAGCATCCCTCCAGCTGTTGTGCAGTGCAACCCCGAGCATTCCTCCAGCTGTTGTGCAGTGCAACTCCCAGCATCCCTCCAGTTGTCGTGCAGTGCAACTCCCAGCATCCCTCCAGCTGTCGTGCAGTGCAACTCCCAGCATTCCTCCAGCTGTTGTGCAGTGCAACCCAGAGCATTCCCCCAGCTGTTGTGCAGTGCAACGCCCAGCATCCCTCCAGTTGTGCAGTGCAACTCCCAGCATCCCTCCAGCTGTTGTGCAGTGCAACCCCGAGCATTCCTCCAGCTGTTGTGCAGTGCAACTCCCAGCATCCCTCCAGTTGTCGTGCAGTGCAACTCCCAGCATCCCTCCAGCTGTCGTGCAGTGCAACTCCCAGCATTCCTCCAGCTGTTGTGCAGTGCAACCCAGAGCATTCCCCCAGCTGTTGTGCAGTGCAACGCCCAGCATCCCTCCAGTTGTGCAGTGCAACTCCCAGCATCCCTCCAGCTGTTGTGCAGTGCAACCCCGAGCATTCCTCCAGCTGTTGTGCAGTGCAACTCCCAGCATCCCTCCAGTTGCCGTGCAGTGCAACTCCCAGCATCCCTCCAGCTGTCGTGCAGTGCAACTCCCAGCATCCCTCCAGCTGTTGTGCAGTGCAACCCCGAGCATTCCTCCAGCTGTTGTGCAGTGCAACTCCCAGCATCCCTCCAGTTGTGCAGTGCAACTCCCAGCATCCCTCCAGTTGTGCAGTGCAACACCCAGCATCCCTCCAGTTGTTGTGCAGTGCAACTCCCAGCATCCCTCCAGTTGTTGTGCAGTGCAACTCTCAGCATCCCTCCAGTTGTTGTGCAGTGCAACCCCCAGCATCCCACCAGTTGTCGTGCAGTGCAACCCCGAGCATCCCTCCAGTTGTCGCGCAGTGCAACTCCCAGCATCCCTCCAGCTGTTGTGCAGTGCAACTCCCAGCATCCCTCCAGCTGTTGTACAGTGCAACCCAGAGCATCCCTCCAGTTGTTGTGCAGTGCAACTCCCAGCATCCCTCCAGTTGTTGTGCAGTGCAACTCCCAGCATCCCTCCAGTTGTTGTGCAGTGCAACTCCCAGCATCCCTCCAGTTGTTGTCCAGTGCAACTCCCAGCATTCCTCCAGCTGTTGTGCAGTGCAACTCCCAGCATCCCTCCAGTTGTCGTGCAGTGCAACTCCCAGCATCCCTCCAGCTGTCGTGCAGTGCAACTCCCAGCATTCCTCCAGCTGTTGTGCAGTGCAACCCAGAGCATTCCCCCAGCTGTTGTGCAGTGCAACGCCCAGCATCCCTCCAGTTGTGCAGTGCAACTCCCAGCATCCCTCCAGCTGTTGTGCAGTGCAACCCCGAGCATTCCTCCAGCTGTTGTGCAGTGCAACTCCCAGCATCCCTCCAGTTGTCGTGCAGTGCAACTCCCAGCATCCCTCCAGCTGTCGTGCAGTGCAACTCCCAGCATTCCTCCAGCTGTTGTGCAGTGCAACCCAGAGCATTCCTCCAGCTGTTGTGCAGTGCAACTCCCAGCATCCCTCCAGTTGTGCAGTGCAACACCCAGCATCCCTCCAGTTGTGCAGTGCAACACCCAGCATCCCTCCAGTTGTTGTGCAGTGCAACTCCCAGCATCCCTCCAGTTGTTGTGCAGTGCAACTCTCAGCATCCCTCCAGTTGTTGTGCAGTGCAACCCCCAGCATCCCACCAGTTGTCGTGCAGTGCAACCCCGAGCATCCCTCCAGTTGTCGCACAGTGCAACTCCCAGCATCCCTCCAGCTGTTGTGCAGTGCAACTCCCAGCATCCCTCCAGCTGTTGTACAGTGCAACCCAGAGCATCCCTCCAGTTGTCGCGCAGTGCAACTCCCAGCATCCCTCCAGCTGTTGTGCAGTGCAACTCCCAGCATCCCTCCAGCTGTTGTACAGTGCAACCCAGAGCATCCCTCCAGTTGTTGTGCAGTGCAACTCCCAGCATCCCTCCAGCTGTTGAGCAGTGCAACCCCCAGCATCTTCCAACAGCCAAAGGATCTGTAGTTAAACAACTTCCATTTTGAAGCTTCTGAAAGTTAAAGGAGGAGAAGTGGCAGTTAGTGCCTTTATACCCCTCATTGTTCCCTGGGGGCTGCCAGCGGGAGAGGAATGACATTCAGCTGCTCGTTACACAGTGGGTTCCATTCACACCGTTATACAATAATGGGCACTTTACTGGTGTAACCTGCGTGGGGCCTGTTCCTATGGCAACGGTCCAGCCTATAGGGAAGCGCCGCCAGCTGCTCTACAGCAAAGTTGGTTTTTGCTCGGCACATGCTGGTTTGGCTCTCGGCAGCAGCTCACACCATGCAACTGTCACCTCGCAGACTCTCCGCCGTCCATATCCTCAGCAGCTTTGTCCACGGCCGCAGACCTTCAGCTTTGGATCCCACCCATTGTCCCCAGCATTGGCACCGGCGCAGTTCCGCCATCGAGGTCCTGTCCTGTTCCAGTCAGCGGGTCATGGTGGCCGTGTCGTCTGTTGGGGCTGAGAAGCCAAACCCCCATGTCCTGGAGACAAAAAGTAACTGCGTTTGTGTTTCGTTATGTCTGGGGGGGTCACAGGGGGTCAGTGTCCAAATGTCCAAAATAGGACACAGCTCCCACAATGCACCAAAATATATAGTTATATACTAATCCTGGTTAATCTGTAGCTCCTGCAGCCTAATCTTCCCATCCTGCTGCCACAAGTCACTGACTGACAGTTGGGCCTTCCCTGAATTGCTGCACAATCAGTTGTTGTACCAAGAAAAACTCTAACTTGCACCCCCCCCCCCCTCAGCTTAACAGTATTTCCCTAGTGCAACCAATGGCTTAAAAAAATGGGTTGAGGGACAGAAATAAAAAATGGGGGTCCTGTTTTTTTTTTTTTTTTAGCCAAATGAGAGAAAATGTCCTTGTGTCTGTCCCTTTCTCTTCTCTGCACTGCTGCTTCTGACTCCTGATACAACTTCCCAATATCCATTCATTCCTCATTCTCATTGGGTTTATAGTTCTGTGTAACTGTCATTGTGTCTGTCCCTTTCTCTGCACTGCTGCTTCTGACTCCTGATACAACTTCCCAATATCCATTTATTCCTCATTCTCACTGGGTTTATAGTTCTGTGTAACTGTCATTGTGTCTGTCCCTTTCTCTTCTCTGCACTGCTGCTTCTGACTCCTGATACAACTTCCCAATATCCATTCATTCCTCATTCTCACTGGGTTTATAGTTCTGTGTAACTGTCATTGTGTCTGTCCCTTTCTCTTCTCTGCACTGCTGCTTCTGACTCCTGATACAACTTCCCAATATCCATTTATTCCTCATTCTCACTGGGTTTATAGTTCTGTGTAACTGTCATTGTGTCTGTCCCTTTCTCTTCTCTGCACTGCTGCTTCTGACTCCTGATACAACTTCCCAATATCCATTCATTCCTCATTCTCACTGGGTTTATAGTTCTGTGTAACTGTCATTGTGTCTGTCCCTTTCTCTTCTCTGCACTGCTGCTTCTGACTCCTGATACAACTTCCCAATATCCATTCATTCCTCATTCTCACTGGGTTTATAGTTCTGTGTAACTGTCATTGTGTCTGTCCCTTTCTCTTCTCTGCACTGCTGCTTCTGACTCCTGATACAACTTCCCAATATCCATTCATTCCTCATTTTCACTGGGTTTATAGTTCTGTGTAACTGTCATTGTGTCTGTCCCTTTCTCTTCTCTGCACTGCTGCTTCTGACTCCTGATACAACTTCCCAATATCCATTCATTCCTCATTCTCACTGGGTTTATAGTTCTGTGTAACTGTCATTGTGTCTGTCCCTTTCTCTTCTCTGCACTGCTGCTTCTGACTCCTGATACAACTTCCCAATATCCATTCATTCCTCATTCTCACTGGGTTTATAGTTCTGTGTAACTGTCATTGTGTCTGTCCCTTTCTCTGCACTGCTGCCTCTGACTCCTGATACAACTTCCCAATATCCATTCATTCCTCATTCTCACTGGGTTTATAGTTCTGTGTAACTGTCATTGTGTCTGTCCCTTTCTCTGCACTGCTGCTTCTGACTCCTGATACAACTTCCCAATATCCATTCATTCCTCATTCTCACTGGGTTTATAGTTCTGTGTAACTGTCATTGTGTCTGTCCCTTTCTCTTCTCTGCACTGCTGCCTCTGACTCCTGATACAACTTCCCAATATCCATTCATTCCTCATTCTCACTGGGTTTATAGTTCTGTGTAACTGTCATTGTGTCTGTCCCTTTCTCTTCTCTGCACTGCTGCTTCTGACTCCTGATACAACTTCCCAATATCCATTCATTCCTCATTCTCACTGGGTTTATAGTTCTGTGTAACTGTCATTGTGTCTGTCCCTTTCTCTGCACTGCTGCTTCTGACTCCTGATACAACTTCCCAATATCCATTCATTCCTCATTCTCACTGGGTTTATAGTTCTGTGTAACTGTCATTGTGTCTGTCCCTTTCTCTG
Organism: Xenopus laevis; assembly: GCF_017654675.1. Classification (NCBI taxonomy): domain Eukaryota; kingdom Metazoa; phylum Chordata; class Amphibia; order Anura; family Pipidae; genus Xenopus; species Xenopus laevis. Next base: position 153,188,130 of record NC_054377.1, on the reverse strand, counting down.
CACTGCTGCTTCTGACTCCTGATACAACTTCCCAATATCCATTCATTCCTCATTCTCACTGGGTTTATAGTTCTGTGTAACTGTCATTGTGTCTGTCCCTTTCTCTGCACTGCTGCCTCTGACTCCTGATACAACTTCCCAATATCCATTCATTCCTCATTCTCACTGGGTTTATAGTTCTGTGTAACTGTCATTGTGTCTGTCCCTTTCTCTTCTCTGCACTGCTGCTTCTGACTCCTGATACAACTTCCCAATATCCATTCATTCCTCATTCTCACTGGGTTTATAGTTCTGTGTAACTGTCATTGTGTCTGTCCCTTTCTCTGCACTGCTGCTTCTGACTCCTGATACAACTTCCCAATATCCATTCATTCCTCATTCTCACTGGGTTTATAGTTCTGTGTAACTGTCATTGTGTCTGTCCCTTTCTGCTCTCTCAGTCTGTCCTATGATAAATTGTAGCAGAAGTCAGTTCTCTTGCAGGGCTGTTAATCAGATGTTTGTACTACAATGTTTCAGTGATGCCGCTTTTAATACATACAATTAAGGGCCCAGGGCCGGATTTACATAGAGGGCACCCCTAGGCCCACTGCCGTTCGTAGCCCCTGTCCCCTCCACTTTATTCGTGCAAATTTTCCTCATCAATGGGAAAATTTTAAAAATTATCGTATCTCCAGCGCATCCCCAGTGTTTTTGAACCAATGTGGGTGTGGTTGGGCTACATGCCGCCCCCCTAAAATCCTGCCGCCCTAGGCCCGGGCCTAGGTGGCCTTTCCACAAATCCGGGCCTGTAAGGGCCACATCCATAAGGTTCCACTCTCCGCAGTGATTGGCCAAATGCATTGGAAGTAATGTTAGAAATTCCTAATATCTGATACCAGAATGTGGATCATTTCATTAGCCATATTAGCCAAATATCACGTCGCTAGCACTGTGCTAATGAACTGCATCTCCCAGCATTCTCGGCAATCTCTAGCTGCTTGAGGACACTGAACATATCCCAGGTAAGTAAGGAGGGTTTAACTTTTCATGGTTATTTTAGACCACAGAGCTTGCCATCTAAATTTGGCAGAGGGCCACAGCTTCTCAGCCGGTCAGTCAGAGCCTTTGGGCAATGGCAGGTTTCTCAGTCGTACCCAGTTACACCCAAAAGTCTAACGTTACGTCTGTTTTTCCCAGGGAGCTGCCGACGCCCAACCTCCAAATACACCAAAGTGGGGGAGCGACTGCGCCACGTCATCCCCGGCCACATGCAGTGCTCTATGACTTGTGGGGGGCGCTCCTGCAAATATGAGAACCCCACTCGATGGAGTGATGAGGAGCAAGCCATTAAAGGCCTTTACTCTTCCTGGTAAGTCACTGGTGGGGAGTCGATTGTTTTCTGTCTGATGTCCAGAGGTTCCATGTGGGGATGTTCCTTGGGATTAGAGGAAAGGAGGTTCCATGTTAAGGAGGGAAAGGGGTGTTACAGGGAGAGCTGGGAAGTGAATCAGGGGTACAGGCTGAGACATTAGATAGGTACAAGGAAGGGTCGGATGCTTTATTCACCAGCAGCTCCTCCCAGCAGACAGGAGGGAGCCAATGAGATTAGAGGAGGGAAAGGGGTGTTACAGGGAGAGCTGGGAAGTGAATCAGTGGTACAGGCTGATACATTAGATAGGTATAAGGAAGGGTCGGATGCTTTATTCACCAGTAGCTCCTCCCAGCAGACAGGAGGGAGCCAATGAGATTAGAGGAGGGAAAGGGGTGTTACAGGGAGAGCTGGGAAGTGAATCAGTGGTACAGGCTGATACATTAAATAGGTACAATGAAGGGTCGGATGCTTTATTCACCAGTAGCTCCTCCCAGCAGACAGGAGGGAGCCAATGAGATTAGAGGAGGGAAAGGGGTGTTACAGGGAGAGCTGGGAAGTGAATCAGGGGTACAGGCTGATACATTAGATAGGTACAAGGAAGGGTCGGATGCTTTATTCACCAGTAGCTCCTCCCAGCAGACAGGAGGGAGCCAATGAGATTAGAGGAAACGAGGTTCCATGTTAGTGATAGGGGTGTTGCAGGGAGAGCTGGGAATTTGTGGGAATTCTCTCTCTGAATCAGTTGTACAATCAGATACATTAGTCAGGTACAAGGAAGGGTCAGACAATCTCTGTGTATCGTCTTTCAGCGCTGGCCCGTTCTCCACACCAGGAATCGCTACACAAATCCTTTGAAAAAGTGGCTTTATTCATGCTCCATAAGTGATAACAGGCAGTGGGTAAGTGGTACAAACTAACGTGTTTCGTGCCCTTCCTATTGGCACTTCATCAGAGATTCCTGGTGTGGAGAACGGGCCAGCGCTGAACGGCGATACACAGAGATTGTCTTGCAGAATAAGGCTTGGAGTTGCCGGATTATCTCGAGAGCTTGCGGCCAGTATGCTACACAGAAGGGTGAGCTCCATCAAACCTTCACCACCTGTTCTCTTTATTGTACAAGGAAGGGTCAGATGCCTTCTTTTAGCAGGTGTCCCTTCTATATAGATATATATATATATATTTAATTTTAGATACTATAATAATATATTTGCCCCTGTTTAGGATCACAGACAACATCCTCGCTATGGCGCGGCCATCATCAGAAATAATTGACAAGTATAACATCATTGGGCAGTTTAAAAGGTAACGCTGAACCCTCTTTTCCAAGCTGAACTTGTGCGCAGACTTTGTGCTGAATATTCCTCTTGCCTGGCACTTTCATTAAGAAAAACTTCTTGTTCCACTTTCTGGTTCTGCCGAGTCACTGTGTGAGGAGGAGTTGGTAGTAAAACAAATCCAACCCACGGATCAGCCCACTTAAAGGGCATGTTCACCTTTAAATTAACTGTTAGTATGAGGTAGAGAGGGATATTCTGAGACAATTTGCAATTGGTTTTCATTTTTTATTATTTGTGGTTTTTGACTTATTTAGCTTTTTATTCAGCAGCTCTCCAGTTTGCAATGTCAGCCATCTGGTTGCTAGGGTCCAAATTCCCCTAGCAACCATGCATTGATTTGAATAAGAGATGGGGATATGAATAGGAGAGGCCTGAATAGATAGATGTGGAATAAAAAGTAGCAATAATGATACATTTGTAGCCTTACAGAGCATTTCTTTTTTATATGGGGTCAGTGACCCCCCATTTGAAAGCTGGAAAGAGTCAGAAGAAGAAAGCAAATTAAAAAAGTATAAAAAACAAAAAATATTCACAAATTGAAAAGTCGCTTAAAATTGGCCACTATAAAAGTGAACTTAAAGGCAAGCCAGCGCTTGAAAAAACTTAAAGCGTTTAAACTTAAAGCCTAACAAAAGATGAGCTAAGCTGAGGGTGGGGGTTTGTTTATACAGATGACCCTGATTATAACAGGGGGTGCAGAAGATATTTAATAATGATTAAAGGGATACACATGACTATTGGTGCATGAAACGACTGGAACAAAGTAAAGTAAAGTGTAATATTGGGGCTCAGCTGTGATGATTAAGCTGGGAGAGCAGGAGCAATATGAACCTTTAAAGGAGAAATAAACCAAAATATATAATGTTGAAAGAAAATCTGATTCCGCACAACTTCCCAATACCCATTCCTTATATATATATATATATATAAAATCAGATAAGACCCGAGAGTGCAAGCTTCTTCATTTTTATATATATATATATATATATATATATATATATATATATATATATATATATATATATATATATATATATATATATATATATATATATATCAGTGTTGTTGACAGCAGTGTCTGTCTGTCCCTTAAAATTCCCTCCACCGCTATCCCCGACTACTCACGCTCCTGCAGCACTGTATCAATAGAAAACTCTCCTGCTGCATTGTATCAATAGGAAACTCCTGCAGCATTGTATCAATAGGAAACTCTCCTGCAGCACTGTATCAATAGGAAACTCTCCTGCAGCATTGTATCAATAGGAAACTCTCCTGCACCATTGTATCAATAGGAAACTCTCCTGCAGCATTGTATCAATAGGAAACTCCTGCAGCATTGTATAAATAGGAAACTCTCCTGCACCATTGTATCAATAGGAAACTCTCCTGCACCATTGTATCAATAGGAAACTCCTGCACCATTGTATCAATAGGAAACTCTCCTGCACCATTGTATCAATAGGAAACTCCTGCACCATTGTATCAATAGGAAACTCCTGCAGCATTGTATCAATAGGAAACTCTCCTGCACCATTGTATCAATAGGAAACTCTCCTGCACCATTGTATCAATAGGAAACTCTCCTGCAGCAAAAACTCCAGGCACGTCTCCACTGCCCAACATTTTCCTTTTGGAGTTTCAGCTGGCAAGAAGCTGAATATTGCAACGTTGTATCAATGGTACATGTAGTCAGAACCAGCAGTGCAGAGCACAGGACAGACAGTGATTTTAATATCATTTATAGTTTACCTACTAACTTTCAATTGATTGACTAATGATAACTAACCTGCCCCAGGACTGCAGGGGGCCAGTTTCCCAGTATGAGATGCCCATATCTATCAGAAGCCAGTGCCCCCCAATTTGAGTAATATTCCTGCGTATGAAGGAAAAAGAATTGCACCCCAAAATCTTGCTGCTGATTTACATCAGGGTTTGTGGGAATTGCTCAATTCAGATAAAGTATTTCATGTGCAATATAAATCCTAGCCCGCAGCTCTGCGCTCTGTTGCATCGCATGGAAAAGATTTGACTACTGGTGAGAAGTGGTACTACATGTGCTGCAATAATCATTCACTGTCTCCCACGTCTGTTGTTCATTGAAGTCTCAGGCTGCGTCTTTGACAGAGAAATAAACTAAAATCATATTTTTTATTTCTCTCTCTTCTGAATGCAAAGCTGCGGCATAAAAACGGTGATTAACCTGCAGCGCCCCGGGGAGCACGCCAGCTGTGGGAACCCCCTGGAGCCCGAGAGCGGATTCACGTATCTGCCCGAAGCTTTCATGGAGGCCGAGAGTAAGTGCCCCCCCCGCTGCGTTTTCCTTATTAATTATGGATTGACCCACTTTGTTCCACTTTATCAGTAATTATAAGAGACTCGCTGCTCACCCACTGGGCTTCTGTACAATGGATTAAAGGGGAACTATCACTGCACAGTTGTGGCAATTTCATAAATCTGTTTCCAAAACCAAACTGCGCCCCCTGGAGCAATATATGTTCACACATACAATCAACCCCCCGACCTCTCTTGTTGGACAAGGAAACCCTATACTTACTGCAGATCCCCTAATGCCCCTAGTGCTCCCCATCTTGCACATTCTAAATAGGGGTGTTGCCACTTGCACCTCCCAAACCCAGGCAACGTGCCATACACAGATGCAGCATGCAGACCTAGTTGGGGTGCAATAATGGGGTGCAATGAGCCCATGAACTTTAGTGGTGATTGATTGCCGACTGATCAAATTCGGGCATTTAAAGGGCAACACCGTCATTTGTTTACCCCCCATTTCTCTCTCTCTCTCCAGTTTATTTCTATAATTTCGGGTGGAAAGATTACGGTGTCGCTTCCCTCACCTCAATTCTGGACATGGTTAAGGTCATGGCATTTGCTTTACAGGAGGGGAAAGTAGCCATCCATTGCCACGCAGGGCTCGGCCGTACAGGTAATGTGCTTCACCAAAATGGGAATTTGTCTAAAAGAAACAATATGGCAGCTCCTTCCCATAGGTAAAATGAAAAGGAAATAAAGGGGAGATACAGAGAGACTGCACTGCTTTTGCTTCCCCTTTAATGAGAAGATTCCAGATACTCCCAGACTCCCAGCTCACCCACAGCCAGGAGCTGCCATGTAATATGTAACAGCAGTAGGACCCGGTGATATGTGGGGGTTTAGTCCCCTTACTTCTTGCTCCCGTGTTGTTTGCAGGATTCATGTGAGATGAGTGAATTGTGACTCATGAATTATCTAATGTCTCACTAATTACTGCAGCCCTGTCTCCTGCTGCATTTATTCTGTGCCCTGCAGATGCGCTGCTGCTCCTGCACTGCTGCTCCTGCACTGCTGCTCCTGCACCCATGCGCTTTATAGAACCTCCGCACCTTGGAAACTATGGAATGATAAACACTAATGGGCCCTGTCCCTATAAGAACTGGTACTTGAGGGTATTGTGTGCCCAGAACATTCCTTCTCTGTATATTTGTATTTATACATATGGGAGGAGGGAGGTGCCATATTGATTCACTTAGACAGTACAGTATGAGGGTATAGCTTATTGTGTGCCCATAACATTCCTTCTCTGTATATTTGTATTTATACATATGGGAGGAGGAGGTGCCATATTGATTCCCTTAGACAGTACAGTATGAGGGTATAGCTTATTGTGTGCCCAGAACATTCCTTCTCTGTATATTTGTATTTATACATATGGGAGGAGGGAGGTGCCATATTGATTCCCTTAGACAGTACAGTATGAGGGTATAGCTTATTGTGTGCCCAGAACATTCCTTCTCTGTATATTTGTATTTATACATATGGGAGGAGGAGGTGCCATATTGATTCCCTTAGACAGTACAGTATGAGGGTATAGCTTATTGTGTGCCCAGAACATTCCTTCTCTGTATATTTGTATTTATACATATGGGAGGAGGAGGTGCCATATTGATTCCCTTAGACAGTACAGTATGAGGGTATAGCTTATTGTGTGCCCAGAACATTCCTTCTCTGTATATTTGTATTTATACATATGGGAGGAGGAGGTGCCATATTGATTCCCTTAGACAGTACAGTATGAGGGTATAGCTTATTGTGTGCCCAGAACATTCCTTCTCTGTATATTTGTATTTATACATATGGGAGGAGGTGCCATATTGATTCCCTTAGACAGTACAGTATGAGGGTATAGCTTATTGTGTGCCCAGAACATTCCTTCTCTGTATATTTGTATTTATACATGTGGGAGGAGGGAGGTGCCATATTGATTCACTTAGACAGTACAGTATGAGGGTATAGCTTATTGTGTGCCCAGAACATTCCTTCTCTGTATATTTGTATTTATACATATGGGAGGAGGTGCCATATTGATTCCCTTAGACAGTACAGTATGAGGGTATAGCTTATTGTGTGCCCAGAACATTTCTTCTCTGTATATATGTATTTATACATATGGAAGGAGGTGCCATATTGATTCCCCTAGACAGTACAGTATGAGGGTATAGCTTATTGTGTGCCCAGAACATTCCTTCTCTGTATATTTGTATTTATACATATGGGGGGGAGGAGGCGCCATATTAATTCCCTTAGACAGTACAGTATGAGGGTATAGCTTATTGTGTGCCCAGAACATTCCTTCTCTGTATATTTGTATTTATACATATGGGAGGAGGAGGTGCCATATTGATTCCCTTAGACAGTACAGTATGAGGGTATAGCTTATTGTGTGCCCAGAACATTCCTTCTCTGTATATTTGTATTTATACATATGGGAGTAGGAGGTGCCATATTGATTCCCTTAGACCGTACAGTATGAGGGTATAGCTTATTGTGTGCCCAGAACATTCCTTCTCTGTATATTTGTATTTATACATATGGGAGGAGGAGGTGCCATATTGATTCTCTTAGACAGTACAATATGAGGGTATAGCTTATTGTGTGCCCAGAACATTCCTTCTCTGTATATTTGTATTTATACATATGGGAGGAGGAGGTGCCATATTGATTCCCTTAGACAGTACAGTATGAGGGTATAGCTTATTGTGTGCCCAGAACATTCCTTCTCTGTATATTTGTATTTATACATATGGGAGGAGGAGGTGCCATATTGATTCTCTTAGACAGTACAATATGAGGGTATAGCTTATTGTGTGCCCAGAACATTCCTTCTCTGTATATTTGTATTTATACATATGGGAGGAGGAGGTGCCATATTGATTCTCTTAGACAGTACAATATGAGGGTATAGCTTATTGTGTGCCCAGAACATTCCTTCTCTGTATATTTGTATTTATACATATGGGAGGAGGAGGTGCCATATTGATTCCCTTAGACAGTACAGTATGAGGGTATAGCTTATTGTGTGCCCAGAACATTCCTTCTCTGTATATTTGTATTTATACATATGGGAGGAGGTGCCATATTGATTTCCTTAGACAGTACAGTATGAGGGTATAGCTTATTGTGTGCCCAGAACATTCCTTCTCTGTATATTTGTATTTATACATATGGGAGGAGGAGGTGCCATATTGATTCCCTTAGACAGTACAGTATGAGGGTATAGCTTATTGTGTGCCCAGAACATTCCTTCTCTGTATATTTGTATTTATACATATGGGAGGAGGAGGTGCCATATTGATTCCCTTAGACAGTACAGTATGAGGGTATAGCTTATTGTGTGCCCAGAACATTCCTTCTCTGTATATTTGTATTTATACATATGGGAGGAGGAGGTGCCATATACAGTATATTTATGACATGTGACTGTTAACCTCTCATTGGCAGGTGTGCTGATCGCTTGCTATTTGATATTTGCCACGAGGATGACTTCGGACCAGTCCATCCTTTTTGTTCGTGCCAAGCGGCACAATGCCATCCAGACCCGGGTGCAGTTATTGTGCATCAGGGAATTTTCCCAGTTTCTGACTCCACTTCACAACGTATTCGCCTGCTCGGACCCCAAGGCTCACGCGGTCACATTAAACCAGTACCTGATCCGACAGCAGCATTTGCTTCACGGCTACGAGTCCCGCCATCTGAAATACGTGCCAAAAATGGTGCATCTGGTGTGTAAGTTACTGCTGGACCTGGCGGAGAACAGGCAAGTGTTGGAGGAGGAGACGCTGGACAGACTGGACCTGTCGGCAGAGATCGAGAAGACGGTGTCCCAGCTTCCCAGCATGCCTCTGGATACAGTATTAGGGAGCAACATCCCTGGGGCTGATCCTTTAACCCTTTCCCCCTTGAGCCCCATGGTTGGTTTAACCCTTCATGACTCAGTGTTATCCAGTGAGCAGGAATTTGATCCGTTGTGGAAGCGCCGGAATGTGGAGTATCTGCAGCCCCTGTCCCACCTGAAGAAGCGGCTGAGCTACAGCGACTCGGACCTAAAGAAAGCGGAATTAATTCTGGAGCAGGGGGAGACCCCGTGGACTGAGCCGGCACAGATGCCCCTTCTGTCCCATGTTCTGGGGAAACATTGCTTTGTGCCCGGGGGAAACCACTTGGATCAACCACCCCCTTTGCCAAAAAACCAACCCCCTGCGAACAATAAGTTTTCATTTTGGACTCAAACCAAACTCAGTAGCACCGAATCCCAAAGAGAGGGGTCCCCACTTTTCCACAGAAGGAAGCCCCCCAGGGAGATGCAGAGGAGCCGCACCTTCTCATTAGGATATTCCTCTTTGCTCAACAGCGACCAGACGTCGTTACTGGACTCCACGTTATTGGCAAACGCAGAACCAAACCTGCCCCCCGATAATGACTGCTCTTCTGCCCTGGGGTCTGAAAAAGGGAATGATGCCGCCCCCAAAGCCACGTTTTATCTTGGAAATGGAACCCAAGAGGAGGCAACATCTCAGAGTGTCCCACATATTGTTCTGCCGTCTGAGGCCAATCTCGAATGCCGGCGGCTGCAAGCGGCAAAAGCTCTCGCAGAACGACCGCCAGAAAGTGAGGATGAAATAGCTGAGAAAGTAACTGTTTGGCAGGTAAAGTTTCCATCTGATTCATTCAGTGACATCATGTGACTAACACAATGATAAGGGTTCAGGAAGATACTGGCTCCACCCAGGTTGTGCCACACACCAATAGGGTTGCACCACCAATGCCATTCTTATTCCAACTGCTCCATCTACCTCTCTGTCTCCTCTCCCTGTGCCATCTATATCTCTGTGCCCTCTCTGTCTCGTCCTACTGCTCCATCTATATCTCTGTGCCCTTTCTCTCGTCCTACTGCTCCATCTATAACTTTGTGCCCTCTTTGTATTCTCCCTCTGCTCCATCTATATCTCCATGCACTCTCTGTCTCCTCCTATTGCTCCATCTATATCTCCATGCACTCTCTGTCTCTTCCTACTGCTCCATCTATATCTCTGTGCCCTCTTTGTCTTTTCCCTCTGCTTCGTCTATATCTCTGTGCCCTCTTTGTCTCTTCCTACTGTTCCATCTATAACTTTGTGCCCTCTATGTATTCTCCCTCTGCTCCATCTACTGTATATCTCCATGCACTCTCTGTGTCCTCCTACTGCTCCATCTATGTCTCTGTACCCTCTTTGTCTCTGCCCACTACTCCATTTATATCTCTGTGCCCTCTTTGTCTCCTTCTTCTGCTCCATGTATATCTCTGTACCCTCATTGTCTCCGCCCACTACTCCATCTATATCTCTGTGCCCTCAATGTCTCCTTCTTCTGCTCCATCTATATCTCCGTGCCCTTACTGGTCTCCTTGTTGTAGCTTAAGGCTGTTCTACTAACTACTCTCATCCGGCCTCTCGCTCCTAGAGTGACTATTACAGATCTTCCCAATATTTACTACTAACAGAACCTCCCTCTGTCCCAGAACCTTCAGCTCCACCAAGTGGGAACCAATAGAGAAAGAACATATAGGGCTCCCCTGTTGTAAACATGGGGACCCTGACACCCCCTGGCCTGTCACTGAACTACCAGGAATGTGGGAAACATCTCCCCCTCCCAACTGTACCCCAGGCCCAACTATAAGCCCCTGGGGACTTCTATGAAAGGAATGTTGGCAAACACTCATTAAGTAGTTCTGGAGCTGTACTGAAGTCTGGCTGTACCGTCACATAGCGGTTTTGGCATCAGGGAGGATGATAATTAGGAGAAAGTCTCGTCTGTGATTCACAATCGGGTGCAAATGTGTCAGAGAGACTGGAGGGGGCAGTGGATAAGGGGACGTTGTCATGATGAGGGTTTGGGGGGGCAGTTATCTGCCAATAGGATTAAGTTACATCTCTGCATCTTTATCTTTGTGTTTATCAGAAAGAGCTGAATTCCCGGGAATCGGCCTGGGATAAAATGTGCTCGGAGAGAGACCCCCAAGTCCTTAGTAGCCTGATGTGGTCGTGGCTGGATCAGCTGAAAGAACCGGTGATCACCAAGGAGGATATTGAGCTGCTGACGGGTTGCACTTGTGATGCCGACACTGCCCTCTACCTGCTGGAAAAGGTAATCGCAACCCCTTCTAAATGATCCACTTTGTTACTGAGGAATTGAACTGAATTTGCCCCAAAACCTGTTCTTAGTAATAATGTATTGGGAAGAAATGGAGATTTTCTGATAATCCAAAGTGCCGGTCCCTCATTAGATTCCAGTCATTGCTGAACCTCTGCTGAATTTCATGACACCTTGTGGGGCACAAACGCCTCCTATTTATATAATGAGCCCCACAAGCCCTGTTACCTGTTGTGCTGATGGATTTAAAGGAGAAGGAAAGGCTAAAAGTAAGTGAGCTTTATCAGAAAGGTCTATATAAATACACCAGTAACCCCTCAAAGTAATGCTGCTCTGAGTCCTCTGTCAAAAGAAACAGCTCATTTCTTTCCTTCTATTGTGTACTCATGGGCTTCTGTATCAGACTTCCTGTTTTCAGCTTAAACCTCCAGGGCTAGGGCTTGAGCATGCTCAGTTTGCTCCTCTCTCCCCTCCCTGCTGTAATCTGAGCCCAGAGCTATGAGTGAGCAGGGAGAGACTCAGGCAGGAAGTGATGTCACACCAAGCTAATATGGCAGCTGCTATCCTAAACAAACAGAGAGCTTCTAGAGCTGTTTACTCCGGTATGGCAAAGCATTCTGCAGAATAAATATAGTGTTATAGCTGCACTATTGTGGCTAATCTATTGGCAATAAACTGCTTCAGTAGCTTTCCTTCTCCTTTAAGTGTTAAGCACCACCTTCTCCTGGAACCCAAGACTCTAAGAACCAACTGTTTGGGTCAGAAAATAGACCTGACTGGTTCCAAATAGATGGGATGCGCTCAGTATTGTGGTCCAAACGCAAAACAAGATCAAGTTCATCTGTTAGCGAAGTCACCCCTGAATCCAAGGCCCAGAAAGGGGTGGGGCTTAGTAAAAAGTAGGTGTGGTTTGGTTGCAGTAGGGTTTATTGAGGTTATGGCTAAATATCTACATTGACCCCCACCTCGTATGGAATTCCTCATGCTGGGATCAACCATAGCCACAATAGTGGGGCAGATTTTACCTGCTGTGATTGAGGTGGAGCCGCTCCATCACCCCCACTGACCTGCCCTTTGGTTCTCGCTCCCCCAGAGCCAACATCAAACCCTCCTGTGCATCCTCCATTGTGTGGGAAGCCTTCAGCCAATCCCTTCTGACCTACTGGGAGATCTACTGGCCAGAATCGTCCGAGCTTTCACTAAGGTGATATCCCCTGTATCCCCCATTAGATTGTAAGCTCTGTGGGACATTGATACTGAATCTGATTCTATCTTCCCCAGGTTCCTCCAGACTCTACGGATGCCCCGACTGTGTATAACGCCCTTATCCCCATCTTCAGGCAAATTCTGTCGGACTTGCGCAAATAGGGCACAGAAAGGGAATGGAGAATTCAGGATTTTCCAGATTTTCTGGATTTTTGCCCCTATCACTGTACGTTGCCCGATCCTCTGGGTTTCGCTCCGGGTCACGTTTGTGTTCTGTCCGTAGGGTACAAAGGGCTCAATCCGTTGTGTTGGTTCCGTTTTGTGTCGTGTGAATTTGTGACCCACGTGTTTCCCCTCCCACGTCGTATCCAGCCAATATCTGTTTATTATTTCTATTTAACGTACCGGAAATACTTTATTTATTGTATGACAGGGGACTGCAGCATAATATGTCCCCAATATTGCACTGTGACTTGTTTTATTCTATTTGTATTGACTGAATCTGTTTCTATGGAGTCAGAAAGTTTCTCTTGCAAAAAAAAAAAAAATAGAAAAAAGCACAGGAAAAAACAACAAGCAAAATTCCTTGTATGTGGAGCCATAAAGGGAAGAGATTGCAGAACTATGTCGCCTCCTGGAGGACAATACGGGGCATTACAGTTTGCAATTAGCAGCTACTGTATAACAAGCAGCTCCATAAAGGGAATATTTCCCCAAATAATTACTTTTCAGTCACCACCTGCTTATCATCATCATCATAATGAAAAATTGGATTTTTGGGTCATTTAGTAAATTAAAAAAATGTTTTTCTGCTTTCCCTGACTAATCCCACCATCAGCAGTCAGCTCTCCTCCAGCCAGGACTACAACTCCCACAATGCACTCTGTTGTCTCTTATTGCCCTTCTCAGGTCACAGGACATGCAAAGCATTGTGGGAGTTGGGGTCCAGGCTGGAATCAATGGTGGAAATAGTCAGGGAAAGTAGAGAAACATTTCATTCACAAAATGACCCAAAAGTCCCATTTTTCCTTATTATGATAAACCTGTAGCAACTGGGACAGGGGTTTAGGGACCAAAAAACGGAACTGGATTATTTTTACCCCCGTTCTTCCTCTTGGAAACTCCCCTAATATTTCTCACCAACATGACAAACACTTTATTGTGGGCTTTGTATTTTTGGGAGCTTGCGGCATTTAGTAACTATTTTCTATATAAAGAGAATAAAACATCTGGGTATTTTTCTATGGACAATAAATCTGTAACAGTCGCATCAGAATTACCCAATAATGGGGTGGTTCACCTTTAAGTTCAATTTGAGTAACGATAGAACTGCTAATTCTAAGCAACTTTTCCCTTGGTCTTCATTATTATTCCCCCGTCTGGTATTTAGCCCCTCCCCCCACTCTGGGCCCAGTAGTGACACATTTCAGAGGAAATTAGGGGGTGGATGTAGGTTGGACCCGGGTACCGGGAGGAGGGCCCTTCAGACGCAGTCCCGGTGGGTTCCAGATGGTCCGGTCCGACCCTGTGTGATTGTGATTGGCCACGAGTAGTCGTTACAGTTACATATTGGCAGTTGTGCAAAGGGTCAGACTCACTGGCTTCAGTATTAGGGCTGATAGGGACTTGTTACAGAGCAGTGTGAATGGAGGTTGTAGTATAACTATAATACACCGGAGCTGACAGTTGTGGGTGGGCCCTCCAGCCCCTCAGTTCTCTGGCAACTGCAGAATAGGGGCAGGTTAGAGGTTGCTGTTAGGGGGGTACGTGGGTGTTGGGCCCCCCTGAAAATATTTTGTTGTAACTGAGTTTTGTCATGTTGTGTTACTGCTGAGAAGTCTAAATGTTTGTCAACTTGGGCTTCAGATTTGGGGTATTTGCCAGACTGGATCTCATTGGAGCTGATACAGAATTTCCCTGTGACCCTGTAATGAGCTAAACCCGACTCACACTTGTGTCTGTCACTCACACTTGTGTCTGTCACTCACACTTGTGTCTGTCACTCACACTTGTGTCTGTCACTCACACTCGTGTCTGTAACTCACACTCACACTTGTGTCTGTCACTCACACTCGTGTCTGTCACTCACACTCATGTCTGTAACTCACACTCACACTTGTGTCTGTCACTCATACTTGTGTCTGTCACTCACACTTGTGTCTGTCACTCACACTTGTGTCTGTCACTCACACTCACACTCATGTCTGTCACTCACACTCGTGTCTGTAACTCACACTCATCTCTGCACCAAACTCTCTTTATTTGCCACTAACTTGTCAGGACAGAACTGAAGGAATATTTAAAGGCAACTCCCCCATCAGTTGGGAGGGATCGAAGCTCAGGAATAAAGCAGCGAATGTGAAGGGAATAATCAGATGTTCTGCTGGTTTGGGCCTCGGCCACTTTACTTTGGATTCTTTTAGAACCAGACCCTTCTCACTTTATGTTCTTCCCCTTTAAGTATGAAATTGTAGGATCCCACGTCCTGAGATACTTGTGCAATGACTAATTCATCTAATTCATCTAATTCATCTAATTCATCTAATTCATCTAATTCATCTAATTCATCACTCCATTTATGCCCCAAAACACTGGGACCACCTGGTTGCTACCCCCCCCCCCAGTCTAATCAACTGCCCCTGGGGTATTAATTCCTCCTATCAGAGCCCTGTCCCATCCCTTCCAATGGGCAGAGTCAGTGCAGAGGAATCAGTTCAGAGTCAGTGCAGAGGAATCAGTTCAGAGGAATCAGTTCAGAGTCAGTTCAGAGTCAGTTCAGTTCAGTTCAGAGGAATCAGAGTCAGTTCAGGGGACCTGGAACATTTAACCGCTTGTGGTTGTTGCTTTGCTCCCGGCAGCTCTTTTCGTGTCTTTTCGCTGTTACAAAGCAGGGCATTATGGGTATAATTTCGCCTGTTCTTACTCTTATTTCCAGTTGCCACAGACTCAGAAATGTTCATTTATTTTGTTTTCATGGTTTATCTGACCTTTATGATCCCTCGGGCAGTGAGAGGGGCTCCTCCCCAGTGATTTATTTATAGGGAGCTCCTCTTCTATTGCCCCATTGCCTCAGACATTGTTACAGGTAATCACAATAACAAGGGGGGGAACTAATAACCGGGACCATCTTGCCTCTCGGGTTTAGGGTCTCCCCATTTCTCACTGAGGGGGAGGGGTCCCTTACTTATTATATGGGATTTCTCTTTTCCATCACTTGCAGCAGCTCCTGCATTAGCCAATAGTCTGCAACTTGGTACCTTTTCTACAGCAATTTCTGCTGATTATGTACATATATATATATACAGGTATGGGATCTGTTATCCACAAGCCCCTTATCCAGAAAGCTCCTAATTACGGGAAGGCGGTCTCCCATAGACTCCATTTTATTAAAATAATTAAAAACTTTTAAATCTGATTTCCTTTTTCTGTGTAATAATAAAACAGTCGCTTGCACTTGATCCCAACTAAGATATAATTAATCCTTATTGGAGGCAAAACCAGCCTATTGGCTTTATTTCATGTTTATATGATTTTCTAGTAGACTTAAGGTATGAAGATCCAAATTATGGAAAGATCTGTTATCCAGAAAACCGCAGGTCCTGAGCATTCTGGATAGGGATGCTCCAAATCCACTTTTTTGGATTCAGCCAAACCCCCGAATCCATTGTGAACGAGTCGGCCGAATGTCGGACTGAATCTAAACCCTAATTAGCATATGCAAATCAGTTAGGGGGAGAGAAAAAGAAACATGGGAAAAAATTTTTTTACTTCCTTGTTTTGTGACAAAAACTCACCTGATTTTAAGGATTTGGATTCGGTTCGGCCAGGCACAAAGATTTGACCGAATCCTGCTGAAAATGGCCGAATCCTGGCTGAATACCGAACGGAATCCTGGATTTGGTGCATCCCTAATTCTGGATAACAGATCCCATACCTGTGTATAGTCCCATCATTCCAGGTGAGACTCGCAGTCCGTAATGAATAAATTACCTGGAAGTGGAAGATGGAAATGTGTCCGTGGAAATGGCGCCTCCCCCAGCAATAAAGTCGCCAATATTGCAGCTAAAATATTATTTATTAAACAAAGTGTTTGGGGATGAGAAATGTTTATAGAAGCGACAGTGGGGAAATTCTATCCTACGTTTATTCATTTTATATCGCTGAGCAATGAGACAATTGGAGGTCGGGGGTTAACGGCTAAATCTCTTTATCTTTCATATTCTCAATTGTCACTTCAGCTTTAATAAAGGAAAAAGTATTTTATCTGCTGGATTTGTGTTGTTTCTTTGCTTCTAATCATGTGACGTTTCATACACAGATATATATATATACTTTATACAAACACACACATATATATATATATATACTTTATATACACACAGATATATACATATACTTTATATACTTTATACACACACACATATATATATATATACTTTTTTATACACACCCAGGGCCGCCATTAGAAATCGCGGGGCCCCGTACAACATTTTCTGGGCCACCCACCCTGGTGCCCAAGCCCCGCCCCAGACCCCTCCCACTCCACATCACAGTTAAAGACCACACAGACATCAGTGCTAAAAAAGTAAGTTATAAAAAGCTTTTGACGGTCAGGGCCCCCTTATAAGTTTTAAAAAAAAAAACAGTGGCGCCAGGGTTGCCCATAAAAGTTTTTTTAAAAAGCATTGG
This sequence comes from Xenopus laevis, assembly GCF_017654675.1. Lineage (NCBI taxonomy): Eukaryota > Metazoa > Chordata > Amphibia > Anura > Pipidae > Xenopus > Xenopus laevis. The sequence continues at coordinate 153,171,084 of NC_054377.1, read as the reverse complement.
CGCCAGGGTCCCCCTTACAAGTTAAAAAAATTCGGGCTCCAAATATTTTTAAAAAAAAAAAACATTGGTGGCAGGGGCCTATAGAATATTAAAATAATACATTGGTGGCGAGGGGATTAAAATACAAACAAAAACAACACAAATTGGTGTTCATTGCCGCATTTTCAACTGTTCGGCTGGCCGCAGATCTTCGGCGCTGGCAAGGGGGGCCCGGCTCTTTCTAAACTGCAGCACTGCCGGCCCCCCTTCATGCCTGGGCCACTTGTCCCCCCCGATGGCAGCCCTGCACACACACGCACTCATATATATATATACTTTATATACACACACAGACTCAGCGCTACACCCGCCCCTTCCCACTCTACATCCAGCTCATTGGCTGCACCGCCCATCTGGGAGCCCTCCCTATACCCCAGCCGGTAGTCTCGGCCCTTCCCTCGTGAGATATTAAAAAAGAAAAAAAACGGAGCTGGTGCATTGTGCGGTCTGTGTATTCGCACTGGTGTGTGACAGCAGCAAGGAAGCACGCAGCGTGGGCGCCACAATGAGGAGGGCCCTGGACAGCAGTCCCGGTGGGCCCCAGGCCCCCCAGTTTGGGTTGCCACCCGGCCGGTATTTTACTGGCCTAGCCGGTAAAACACCTGCCAGGGCCGGTATTACAAATTTACCAGCAATGTAGCTGCCGGTAATTTGTAATACCATTTACAAAATCCCCTGCCCGCCAATGAAAACTTATATTTTCATCGGCTTCGGACGGTGGCCCCTTTTGTGATGCTACTCCACATGGTCCCACCCCTTTGTAACGCTACTCCACATGGCTCCGCCCCTTATGCGGCGCCAATCATCGTCACTGCCCCTTTTTACGTCACATCCCACCCCTTTCTTTTCCGCCCCCCCACCATGGCCGGTAATTTTTTTTTTTTAAAAGGTGGCAAACCCTACCTCCAGTCCGAGCCTGTCCACCTGATCTTCCTCCTGTTCTTCCTCCTTGGCCCACTACCATTCGTCACCCCTGTTCACTCCAGCGGGACAGGAGCAATGGGGATTGGCGGATGGGAAATTTAAAAAATGATCTCCGGCGCATCCTCAGTGTTTTTGAACCAATGTGGGTGTGGTTGAGCAGCATGCCGCCCCCTAAAATCCTGCCACCCTAGGCCCGGGCCTAGGTGGCCTTTCCACAAATCCGGGCCTGAGTGTCAGACTGGCCCACAGGGAAACCAGGAAAAGTCCCAGTGGGCCCAGGTATTAGTGGCCCCTCATGATTATAAACATTTGGCCTATTTCATGGCCATTCCCTATTTTTATGAGAACAAAGAGACTAAATAGATGGAATAATAGATTATAGTATGTAAAGAAAATAGACAGGAGAATAGGGGTTGAGTGAGGAGAGGAAGAAAAATAATAGTACTGAGAGTGGCCCCTGGTCTAAAGGTGTTTGGACCCCTGGTGTCCCAGTCCAACACATTATCTAATGCCTCCCCCAAGTTCGGACTCTTGTGGCCCCCACATTCTGCACCAATTCCTGTTTTCTTGGTGTGCGCGTCTGGGGTCATTACTAGTTTTGGCCACTAGATGGAGTGTGAGAGTTATTTTAAAAGTGATGAGTTGTAGTTACAGCACCGAGGTCTGTAGAGGGAGCTGATGAGTGGAAATCAATGAGTGGGAATTAATGAGTGGAAATCAATGAGTGGGAATCAATGAGTGGAAATCAATGAGTGGGAATCAATGAGTGGGAATCAATGAGTGGGAATTAATGAGTGGGAATCAATGAGTGGGAATCAATGAGTGGGAATCAATGAGTGGGAATCAATGAGTGGGAATTAATGAGTGGAAATCAATGAGTGGGAATCAATGAGTGGGAATCAATGAGTGGAAATCAATGAGTGGAAATCAATGAGTGGAAATCAATGAGTGGGAATCAATGAGTGGAAATCAATGAGTGGGAATCAATGAGTGGGAATCAATGAGTGGGAATCAATGAGTGGAAATCAATGAGTGGGAATCAATGAGTGGGAATCAATAAGTGGAAATCAATGAGTGGGAATCAATAAGTGGAAATCAATGAGTGGGAATCAATGAGTGGGAATCAATGAGTGGGAATCAATGAGTGGAAATCAATGAGTGGGAATCAATGAGTGGGAATCAATGAGTGGGAATCAATGAGTTGGAATCATTTGGTAGAGTTTTGGGAAAGTCCCAGTGGATGGAGAATAGAGAGGGTATAAAAGGGAGAGTATGGGAGGAACTGTGAGTGATTCATGGGAAGAAGATTAAGGCAGAAAGTCAGCAAACAAGTAAAGGCAAAGCAAACGGGATGAGGAAGGAGAAGTGAGAGGAGAGAGAACATGAGAGCAAAAGAATCACCAGACACTCGACAGCAGGTGAAGAGGACGGACCCCTGTGTGTTTATTCAAGTCTTGTCATTAATACCCCTCGTAATTAAATCCAATTACCACATGATAACAATTCACATTTCCTAATACAAAGCACGACAGGCTTGTCAGAGACATTCATTTGCTAATAACCTCTCGTGTAATACGTAATAAGAGATCACATGATGCATAAAAATTGTGAATAAAAAACATTATGAATAAAAGACTGTGAGGAAAAACATTCCGTGATCCCCATAAATGTCCAGTGTTTCCTTCTTTTCCATTAACGGTTCATCCAACATGTTAATACAAGAAACATTATTACCCAAAAAGCAGTGATAATAAAGTTAAAAACATTTACACATATGGAAAAGAGTACAAAGTTTAAGGACGGCTAAAATACTAATAACTAAAAATACTAAAAAGGAACTACTTTACCCTGAGCGGAAGCTTTCCCTGGTCTTAGTCTCGTTCACTGAAACAATCTAAAGGGGATAAATGAAACATCGGAACTACAACGAATCAGGAACAAAATAGATACAAAATAAAGCTTTATAAGTTACAATTCAAGTTAAACTCCTCGTTTAAAGGAGAAGGAAAGGTACAGAAGCAGTTTATTGCCAATAGATAAGCCACAATAGTGAAGCTATAACACTATATTTATTATGTAGAATACTTTACCATACCTGAGTAAACAGCTCTAGAAGCTCTCTCTGTTTGTTTACAATAGCAGCTGCCATATTAGCTTGGTGTGACAACACTTCCTGCCTGAGTCTCTCCCTGCTCACTCATAGCTCTGGGCTCAGATTACAGCAGGGAGGGAGAGAGGAGCAAACTGAGCATGCTCAAGCCCAAGCCCTGGAGGTTTAAGCTGAAAACAGGAAGTCTGATACAGAAGCCCATGAGTACACAATAGAAGGAAAGAAATGTGATGTTTCTTTTGATAGAGGACTCAGAGCAGCATTACTTTGAGGGGTTACTGATGTATTTATATAGACCTTTCTGATAAAGATTACTTACTTTTAGCCTTTCCTTCTCCTTTAAAATGATCCCCTATATTTCTCCCTCTTTTATACGAACATAATGGTAACTGTGCAGGGGATCATTTTGTCACCGTTTGGCCCATCTAACTCCGGGGCTGTAACGCAATGGGGGCGGAGTAGTGACATCAGGGGAGGGACTATGACGTGGCAGTTGTTGATTGGCCAATCACCACAACAATCATAGGGAATCCTGCCCATTCTCCTAATTCAGAAAACCAGGCGCCAGTTTGGACACGGTCAGCCGTTCAAAAAACAATGAGTAACCGCCAGTCAGAATTAAAGAAGATATTTAGGGTGTAGGAAAGTTCTATAAGGGGGAGAGCTGAGTGGACCCCTAGGAAGGAACGGGATAGTGAGACTGGGACACTGGGGAGATTGGGAAGTGGAATTGGAAACGTATCCAACCTGACTGAACCTGATTAGGGATGAGCGAATTTGACCCGTTTCGTCAAAAATTAGCCGCTGGCGAAATGTCGCCGACGCCCATTAAAGTCTATGGGCGTCAAAAAGTTTTTGGGGTGCGGCAAAATTTTTTGATGCATGACGCCATACAAGTCTGTGGGCGTCATTTGTGCGGCGAATCAAGGCGAAAAAATTCGCCCATCCCTAAACCTGATGTGATTGTGAGAATTGTGATGAAACGTGAGCAGAATTGAGGAACATCCGCTGGTCTATGTGTGACTTTGGCCGAAGGAAGAAGTTTCATTCGTTTTGGGGTTTACAACTCCCAGAACCCTTGTGTTTTCCAGTGTAGGTAACAGGAATCTCTGGGAATAAGTTCCTACACAATTAAAAGATGCCGAGCACACGAGGACTTCCCTATTTATTAACGGGGGCAATTGTGACACCCAAATACTGAACTTCTCCCCCAACTCTATTATAGTCTCACCCACACGTCCTAATTGTCCCATTTTTTGCAAGACAGTTTGACACCTCACCCGGATTTATTGAAATGTCCCATATCTCCTGCAATGATGCCAGAAAAAGATACAAAGTTTCTAAAACTTAATTAGATAAGGTGATTTTGGCAGAGCCCAGAATACTCAGCACCTGCACTGAGATACAATTGTAACTAATAAGATAAGCAGCTCTATTGGGGAACTGAAACTCACAGCTTAAAGGGGTTGTTCACATTCCGAACATTTCTTTCAGTTCAGTTGGTTTTGTGACTTTTCACCAGAACATTTTTACTGTTTATCCAAGTGTAATGTCAGTGTGAGTGTGAGTGTGAGTGTGAGTGCGGCAGCTCAGTGATCCTGGTGCAGATTCTGTTCCAATTGGCTGATCCATTAGTTGATCCATTTCTCAGTAGGATCTATGGGGAATATAAGAGCAACTATTGTATCAATTCTATCAGTCGCCTTTAATGAAACTAAAGGATTCTGCTCAGCAGGGACAAACACATGGATCAACTCATGGATCAGTTACAGGGTCGCTGACCCCCCTCCCACAGCTGCTTCACAAACACATACAAAGGGAAAAAATGAAATGTATCATATTTGATATTGGAAAAACCATCTGTAACCATCTGTTGTATGATTTGTAAATAATGTTATATAAATATTTTCAAATATTTAAAAAGAAAAGCTAATAAAAGTTTCAGGACAGACTGACAGTCGCTGTCATTTCCCTCAATAAATTAAAGGAATTGCTCACCTTTAAATTACCCTTTTTTATCATGTAGAGAGGGATATTCTGAGACAATTTGAAATCGGTTTTCATTTTTTATTATTTGTGGTTTTTGACTTATTTAGCTTTTTATTCAGCAGCTCTCCAGTACAATCCAATACAATGGTGGATAAAACATCATTGTATTGATCAGAGTTTATCTGTTATGTGCTGTGTAACCTGTGCATTTTCTCTTTTTTTCAGGCAGCTTGAATGGCTGCCCCCATGGCTACACAGCAGCTTGTTTATATAAACTATAGTAGTACTTATCTGTTATCTACTGTGTATCCTGTGCTTGAATGGCTGCCCCCATGGCTACACAGCAGCTTGTTTATATAAACTATAGTAGTACTTATCTGTTATCTACTGTGTATCCAATAGTGAAGCTTCAGTTTCCCAAAAGTAAGTTTATTTGTACCCTGGGTACCCCTGGAACTATAGCAGGGTGACACCCCAATGTTTCTATATATCTGTAACCTTGTTATGAGCTAAGGGGGCCCAGTCTGAAGGTCAGTTAGGGGGAGATTTGGGGTGAGTGTTTATTTGTACCCTGGGTACCCCTGGAACTATAGCAGGGTGACACCCCCAATGTTTCTATATATCTGTAACCTTGTTATGAGCTAAGGGGGCCCAGTCTGAAGGTCAGTTAGGGGGAGATTTTGGGGTGAGTGTTTATTTGTGCCCTGGGTACCCCTGGAACTATAGCAGGTGACACCCCAATGTTTCTATATATCTGTAACCTTGTTATGAGCTAAGGGGGCCCAGTCTGAAGGTCAGTTAGGGGGAGATTTGGGGTGAGTGTTTATTTGTGCCCTGGGTACCCCTGGAACTATAGCAGGTGACACCCCAATGTTTCTATATATCTGTAACCTTGTTATGAGCTAAGGGGGCCCAGTCTGAAGGTCAGTTAGGGGGAGATTTGGGGTGAGTGCTTATTTGTACCCTGGATACCCCTGGAACTATAGCAGGGTGACACCCCAATGTTTCTATATATCTGTAACCTTGTTATGAGCTAAGGGGGCCCAGTCTGAAGGTCAGTTAGGGGGAGATTTGGGGTGAGTGCTTATTTGTACCCTGGGTACCCCTGGAACTATAGCAGGTGACTGTTACCCCAATGTTTCTATATATCTGTAGCCTTGTTATGAGCTAAGGGGGCCCAGTCTGAAGGCAGAGCCTAATCAGAATACAGGAAAATGCTTTTTCTTAGAAGAAACACAATGAGATGTCTCATTGGACCAGTTCTTCCCAGGGGCGCTCCAACAATGAGGTGATAATATGAAAATCAAATAAAATATTTTAAACAATGAGGTGAGTTGAGGCACTTGCCTCAGGCGGTAGTGCCCCCCTGAAAAATTGCCGCTCCTGGTAACTAAGAGCCGAATTTCCGGTTTTCAATGCAGAGAGTACAATTGCGCTCTCTGCACTAGCGACGTGGACCCGTCCAGCACTGAAGGTGAGAGGCGGGGGGGCAGCAAAAACTAAGGCCGCCTCAGGCGGCAAATTGGGCAGGATCACCCCTGGTTCTTCCAGCAGTTCCTCCTTCCCATTCCTTTTCACCATAATAAAGGCTGGATTTTGGGGAGCCCCGCTGAAGCTCATCGTTGCCCCTGTCCGCGTGCCATTAGTAAGTGAATAGACACCCCTCATTATGAAATAGAAGGTTAAGTGGCATCGGAGGGGCATTAGTGGGGCAGTGTGTGATGTGCCGAGTCCTGTCTGTGCCCAGATGGTGACGTACATTGGAGTCATCAGCCTTTCTGAACCCCCCCAGACTGCTCCCTGGCTTCATATGAAGATATTTCTGGGCTTCAGCTGCTCTTAATTCTGTGGCCCCTCTGGATCGGATTCATTTAATGTCCCTGAGGAATATTTCTCTCTGGCCGGGAGTCTGTGATCTGCCCAGGCCTCATGCCAACGTCTTTGTGCGGCTGCAGAATTCTGTCCCAGTGCCATTTTGTTGCAGTGTCATCTGTGTTGGGGGCATTTTGGACCAACTGTTCATGCCCATCTGTGCGGGAGAATCTTTAATAGCCCCCCGGTGTTAGATGAGGTTCTGGGGATGCACAGGAGCACATGAAGCAAGTCTGGGAGGTTGCCAATCTCTGGCACAATGAGCCGCTCACTCGCAGCAATGTCAATAGGCACAGGCTGGATAAGGACTCACTCCTATTAAATAGCAGGTAATTCCACCCGGGGATTTGCTCTTTATTTAACTATTTCTTCTTATTCTCATGTCCTCCCAAAATATCATCTGGGCTCCTTTATGGAATAGGGGGGATTTAGAGCTGGAACATGGATTGCTGCGTCTCCCTCATTCTTCCAAGTCTTTGTCTGGAGCCGAAAGCCGGTGCTGCCACGGGAGGCTCAGTTTGCCTTTAATATATCTGCTGTGATATGTCATTTCTATTGCAATAAGGGGATATTTAGTCTTGGGGTACACTTTAGTATTTTATTTTATGTACAATTATTTGATTTCATTGCACAGATGTGGCAGGTATCTATGGATTTTATCTTTATTTTTCTTGTTACCCTTTAATGTGTGACTGTAGGGATGGCTGTGCAAATGGCTACATGTGCGACTGGGGGGCCTGACTCCCCATTATTAGGTTAGGATCAGACTTTATCATTACAGCCTGTTGATGTTAAACATGTTGTTGTATTTCCACATTTGGAGAGGCCAAAAGGCTAATGGAGTGTGCAGACTGGCATTGCATCGGACTGGGGGTCCAGGGTCCACCAAATCTGCCACTTCAGGGTCCACACACTTTCCCCGCCCCCTGCCTCAGCCACAACCCCTCTACGTCCCCCGCACTCCTTATTTTATCTTGTTGTGGGTGCGATTGGAGACAGGAGGGGGTAGAGAGATGCAGCACTCTGGGTGGGGAGCAGGTTGGGTGTTGGCACAAGGTTTTTTCCTGGTGCCCCACTGGCCCATTCTGACAATGGACTGACTCTATGGCACAGGGGTGCAGACAACAAGCCTGACATTAGTAAATTAGCCCTCAAATATGACAAATTTTCCCTGGTGCAATTTAAATACTGTACAAAGATTGTAGCAAGCGGCATTTTGGGAAATATTCTTGTGGTCTCACCATGTCCATGTTCCACCAGGCCAGAAGGTTCATGATGAGGAGGTGGGCATGGCTTCCATTGTAACTTTAATAAAAGTTGTATCATTTACTAACAGCATAGTGCAAAGGAAGATTCAGCCCACTGATTGGTCTGTGGCCACAAAGGCCCGGGCCTAGGGCGGAAACATTTTAGGAACGGCATGTCGCCCAACCACATCCCAAGAAGCACTGGGGACTCAAAGAGGTAGCGCGCACTATTTGTTCAGCGCAAGGACTGTGCAGCCTCGGGGCGCCGCAATATCAAATTCAGCCCTGATTAAGGGAGGGGCTTGGAGTAGCACTGGGCGCAGCCCAATAGGGTGAGAATTTGGAGAATGGCTATTTGCTCTACTAGAGACACCTGAAAGTCCAGTATGTACTCTTGTCTCATCACTGTCTATCCTGTATTCTTTGTCATTTATTGAACAGCTCAGCCACAAGTTTGATTATCAGAGGGTGTCGCCCCAACAGATGTCGACTCACCACATTGTGGGATGAGGTAGTAGGTTGTTTAGTTATTGGGCCACACCCACCACAGGGAGAGAACTAAACAACCTACTGTCTCTCCTAAAGCTGTGGAAATCTCCACAAATCACCAGAGTTTTCAACCTTCTGTGAGGGTAAATATTATATTCTCTCCTAAAATATTGTATTTTTCTGGTGTAAACTGTTTTTATCTTGTCCATCTGTCTCCATCTTGTCCTAAATTCTACATCTTGCCATACTGTCTCCATCTTGTCCTACTGTCTCCATTGTGTTCTGCTGTCTCCATCTTGCCTTAAAGTCTCCATCTTGTCCTACTCTCTCCATCTTGTCCTACTGCCTCCATCTTATCCTACTGTCTCCATCTTGTCCTACTGTCTCCGTCTTGCACTACTGTCTCCATCTTGTCCTAAAGTCTCCATCTTGCCCTTCTGTCTCCATACTGTGCTACTGTTTCCATCTTGTGCTACTGTCTCCATCTTGCCCTACAATTTTCACCTTATCTCACTGTCTCTGTGTTGCCCTACGTATTCCTCTTTCGCTACAGTTTCCATCTTGTGCTACTGTCTTTATCTTGCCCAACTGTCTCCATCTTGTCCTACTGCCTCCATCTTGTCATGCTGTCTCCGTCTTGTCCTACTGTCTCCATCTTGCACTACTTTCTCCATTTTGTCCTACTGCCTGCATCTTGTCCTAAAGTCTCCATCTTGTCATTCTGTCTCCATCTTGTGCTACTGTCTCCATCTTGTGCTACTGTCTCTGTCTTGCCCTACCATTTCCACCTTGTCCTACTGTCTCCATCTTGTCCTACTATCTCCATCTTGTCCTACTGTCTCCATCTTGTCCTACTGTCTCCATCTTGTCCTACTGTCTCTGTGTTGCCCTACTTCTCCCTCTTGCTCTATTGTCTCCATCTTGCCCTACTGCCTCCATCTTGTCCTTCTGTCTCCATCTTGTCCTTCTGTCTCCATCTTGTCCTTCTGTCTCCATCTTGCCCTGCCATTTTTACCTTGTCTCACTGCATCTGTTTTGCTCTACTTTCTCCCTCTTGCTCTATAGTCTCAATCTTGTCCTACTGCCTCCATCTTGTCCTAAAGTCTCCATCTTGTCCATATGTCTCCAGCTTGCACTATGTCAAGGAGCCGGGATGCTCCCACCAGGGAGGTTGTCAGGATCAAGGAGGAAGCCCACAAGGGAATCAAGGTTGCGGTGTCCAAAAAGGGTTAACCAGAAGATTTATCAGAGTCCAGGCAAGAGTTCGAGGGCAGGCAGAATAATAAGCAAAGTCCAAAGTCCAGGCAAGAGGTCAGGCAACAAACGGGAACAAGATTTAGTCTCAAAATAGCAGACAGGAAACCCAGGAAACACACTGTAATGAATCCTATACTTGGGCGCCATTCTGGCGTCTTGGTAGGGTTTTTATATTTGAATTTGGCGCCATAGTGACGTCATCGGCGTCCTTGCGCCGACATCGACGCACTGACGTCATCGCGCCAGCGCCGCTACCCACGTGGCGGCCATGGGCGCCGCCATTTTGGGAACGACGCCGGCAGGGGAGGACACGCCGTCCGGAGCTCCTGGAACTGCTCCGGGCGGCGATCGTGACACACTACTGTCTCCATCTTGTGCTACTCTCTCAATCTTGCTCTACTGTCTCCATTGTGTACTACTGTATCCATATTGTCCTTATGTTTCCATCTTGCCCTACTGCCTCCATCTTGCACTACTTACTCCATCTTGTCCTACTGTCTCCATCTTGTCCTAAAGTCTCCATCTTGTCATTCTGTCTCCATCTTGTGCTACTGTCTCCATCTTGCCCTGCCATTTCCACCTTGTCTCACTGCCTCTGTGTTGCTCTACTTTCCCCACTTGCTCTACAGTCTCAACCTTGTTATACTGATTCCATCTTGCCCTCCTAACAATCTTGTACATCTTTCACTGTCTTGCTCTACTGTCTCCATCTTTCTATTCTCTTACCCTTTTGCCACAGCATTGCAATAGTGTTTTTATTGAAAAAATGTACTTAATTATATAAAATAATATTTAACAAAACAAGACTTAGATCTTTGTGATGCAGCAGTTTCCCAATGTACAATATCTATGGAGGGAAGGGGATGTGGATGAGGAAGAGGAAAGTGGAATGAGGGAAGGGAAGTTTACTGTCCTGAAGTTTTATTTTCAGACAAATACACAACGAAGGAAGGATGGGGAAGGAGATTTCTCTTCGGTGCTCTTATTCCTCAAGTCTCTGATATTGTAGAAGCAGACTGTGGATAAACCTGTGACACTCCTGCATTTTCCCTTCTCAAAATCAAGTGGTTCCTGGAAAACCACAAAATGTTCTTAACACAATTCATAAGGCGACAGGTTTCCAGAATTGCCCCTTCTGTGTGGGTGCCATGAAACAGTCTACAAAGCAGCACATGATACATAAGAAGTTTCCTGGGAACACGTAGTCTCTGAGTTCATGTTCCAAGGCCTGTGCAAATAGACAATTCTAAAAGATTCACTGTGGGTAATGTTAGTACCTTCACGACACAGATTATGGGAATACATGAAGGTTCTAAGAGAAAGACCACCTTGAAGAGCCATCCATGCAATGACCTGGTGCTTGTTGGTCAGCCTGTGTGAAGAAATATTTTCCCAGTTCCCAATTTGCAGTGACTGATGGGTAGTGTAGACTAACCAACTTATCATTGGCTCTTATCAATTTGTGGATTGTCTTTGGTTTCCTGAAATTGGAATTGACTCCCTCCAGTTGGTTCTCCCTGACAAGCTTTGTAACAACTGATAAGGAGTATTTTTCTCTACTTAATTATAGATGCAAGAGAACTGACCAATGAGAATTCAGCTTCCCAGCACTATATCCGTCAAAGCAAACAATGTTCATTCAGTGCTCATAGTGTTGAATCTTCCATTGATATTATGGGGCAAATTCACTATGCGCCGAAGCGCCTAACGCTAGCGTCAATTCGCTAGCGTTGGCCATTTTCGTTACTTCTCAAATTCACTAACGGGCGCTGGCGTAACTTCGCACCCTTACACCTGGCGAATTTACGCAACGGATGTAACTACGCAAATTCACTAACGCGCGCATTGTTCTGAACGCTACCTTTTACGCTAGACTTCCTTCGCCACCTCAGACCAGTCGAGGTGCAATAGAGTAGATAGGGATTGCTTCAAAAAAAGTTCAAACTTTTTCTAAGTCCCAAAAAACTCTGGCGTTTTTTCTACATGATGGCTGATAGGCTGAAAAAGATTGAAACATTTTTTGGGGCTCCCCTCCTTCCCCCCTACATTTCCTAACTCATGGCAACTTAAATATACAGTGGGCACATGTGGAGGGCAAAATAAACATTTTATTTGATGTTTTGCTGCTACGTATTCCTCCATTGAAATTTGAATTTGGCGCCGTATGCAAATTAACCATCGCTAGCGTAACTTCGCTTCGCTTAGCGAATCAACGCTAGTGCAACTTCGCAACCTTACGCTACCCCTGAGTGCAACTTCGGATTTTAGTGAATTTGCAAAGCGCTGGCGAAACTACGCCTGGCGAAGTGCGGCGAAGTTACGCCTGGCGCAACTACGAATCTTAGTGAATTTGCCCACTGTGTTGTTGACTGCTGCTGCCCTTCATTGGTCCACTATGCTGGACTCTCCAATACAAAACAAATCTCTATAGGGAAGCACAAAATGGATACTATGGGGCAGTTCTCCATTATAACAAAGTGATTGGCTAATAATCCTCCTCCCTGCCCACACGCCCATATAAAGAAGTAGTGAGTCCATGGTGATTGGTCAACTGAGAGCTTCTCTCCCCGATACAGAAGCCTTGAACAAGAGACATTGCTGTAATAAAACAAAAATGTCAAATTATTCTATTCTTAATAAATGGTTACATAATAATGAATATTAAAAAAATACAAAGATGATTATTTATAACAATATATTTAGTGAATAAAGTACCCCCTTTTGTAAAATATAAGGATATTATAAGTCACCAAGGAGTTTCATGACCATATAAAAGTACGAGGCTGAAGGCCGAGTTATACAGGTCATGGAACTCCGAGGAAACTTCTAATATCCTCATATTTTACAACAGGGGGTACTTTATTTATTATAATACACAAGTTTCAGTGAGTCATGTGACAGAAATGACATCAGAACTCACCGTTCATAACTGATGACATCAGAACTCACCGTTTATAAGGATATAATTTACAGGATATTCATGGCTTTTGTGTATTATATATATATATATATATATAAAACCTAAATGAAGAAGCTGCCAGGTCTTTATCTATATTTAAACCTGGGGGTTATAGAGTAGACGATTAAGCTTAAATATCAGTCTATCACCTCCTTTGAAACAGGCAGGTATTTGTTCTGCAAACATTGTACCGGTCACTGTAATTTATTTTGGATGTGCTGATGTTACAGATATGCTCACAGATCCTCCTTCCTAATGTTCTTTTGGTTCTACCTATTGTGGGAATTGACTTAAAGGGGAACTATCGCGAAAATGAAAAATGTTATATTCGTTTCATCATACTGAAATAATAAACTTACTAAATACAATCAATTAAACATTCTGTACAGTTTCTAAAATAATCAAGTTTATATTCACTATTCCAATCCTCTCTCTTCATTCTCTCTTCATGCAGCAGTTGGGTGTCAGATATTTATTGACAGTTAGATCCAATATATATTATAGGAGGCTTCTTTTGCCTAGAAGATGTATTAGATCTCACTCCAGACATCATGTCTCTCTACATGCAGGATTTAAAAAAAAGGCAGTTATTTTGTTAGATTTTGTTTGTACTGGAATCAGTTATTTGAGTGAACTCTAATTCATCTGTTGGGAAAGGAGCCCCCCTATAAGATATATTGGATGTAACTGTCAGTGAATATCTGACACCCAACTGCTGCATGAAGACAGAATGAAGAGAAACAGATGCTGAGAGAGGAATAGTGAAGATAAACATGATTATTTTAGAAACAATGCAGAATTTTTAATTGAATGTATTTAGAAACTTTCTTACTTCAGTATGCGGAAGCTTATATTACATTTTTATTTTCGATAGTTCTCCTTTAAAGCTTAGCCTTAGCAATAACTTCTCAAGGTACAAAGGCAGCAACATTCATGTAACATTAAACAGAAATCCGTCTGTTTTATTCACAATTGAGTTTGAAGTGAGAAGTGACTTGTAACAGTATATAAGCGAGCTGGTGACATCACTCACACCTAAATTCACTATATTACCTACTGATACCCAATCCTCTATTATTATTATTATTATTATTATTATAGAGCATTGTGGGAGATATAACTTTATAACCTACTGATACCCAATCCTATATTATTATTATAGAGCATTCTGGGAGATATGTGCCATCCCTCTACTGTTTTCCCTGCCACTATGCCCCATTATGTACATAACATAGATAAAGGAACAATTAAGAAATATGTTTATACAAAGAATCCCGTAATACCATATGGAGAGAACAACCCACCAAGTCTCCTGGATTTCCATATCAATCAAAGTTGACCAATCACAAGAGGACTTTCCAATCCAGGTCAACAATATAGCCCTTTGCCTAGGCTCTATGACAATTTGACATCTTCGCTATCCGTAAATACCATAGGAAGAGAACGACCCACCAAGTCTCCTTCATTTCCATATCATTACCAGACTCTATGACAATTTGACATTGCCGCTATCCCGTAATACCATAGGGAGAGAACAATACACCAAGTATCCTTAATTTCCATATCAGTCAAAGTTGACCAATCACAAGAGGACTATCCAATCCAGGTCAACAATATAGCCCTTTGCCTAGGCTCTATGACAATTTGACATCTTCGCTATCCGTAAATACCATAGGAAGAGAACGACCCACCAAGTCTCCTTCATTTCCATATCAGCCAAAGTTTACCAATCACAAGAGGACTTTCCATACCAGGTCAAAGACTGCTTGTCAACAACACTGCACTTTGCCTAGACTCTATGACAATTTGACATAACCGCTATCCCATAATGGCATAGGGAGAGAACAACCCACCAAGTCTCCTTCCTTTCCATATCAGTCAGAATTGACCAATCACAATAAGACTTTCCAATCCAGGTCAAAGACTGCCTAGCAACAACATAGCCTAGACTCTATGACAATTTGACATCGCCACTATCCCGTAATACCATAGAGAGAGAACAATATACCAAGTCTCCTTCATTTCCATATCAGTCAAAGTTGACCAATCACAAGATGACTATCCAATCCAGGTCAACAATATAGCCTTTTGCCTAGGCTCTATGAAAATTTGACATCCCACTATCCCGTAAATACCATAGGGAGAGAACAACCCACCAAGTCTCCTTCTTTTGCATATCAGTCAAAGTTAACCAATCACAAGAGGACTTTCCAATTCAGGTCAAAGACTGCTGGTCAACAACATAGCCCTTTGCCTAGAATCTATGACAATGTGACATCGCCATTATCCTGTAATACCATAGGGAGAGAACAACCCACCAAATCTCCTTCCTTTCCATATCAGTCAAAGTTGACCAATCACAAGAGGCCTTTCCAACGCAGGTCAACAACATAGCCCTTTGCCTAGACTCCATGACAATTTGACATCACTGCTATCCCATAATACCATAATACCATAGGGAGAGAACAGCCCACCAAGTCTCCTTCATTTCCATAGCAGTTAAAGTTGACCAATCACAAAAGGACTATCCAATCCAGGTCAACAATATAGCCCTTTGTCTAGACTCTATGACAATATGACATCTCCACTATCCCGTAATACCATAGGTAGAGAACAACACACCAAGTCTCCTTCATTTCCACATCAGTCAAAGTTGACCAATCACAAGAGGACTTTCCAAACCAGGTCAAAGACTGCTTGTCAACAACATAGCCCTTTGCCTAGACTCTATGACAATTTGACATAACCACTATCCCATAATAACATAGGGAGAGAACAACCCACCAAGTATCCTGTATTTCCATATCAGTCAAAATTGACCAATCACAAGAAGACTTTCCAATCCAGGTCAAAGACTTCCTATCAACAACATAGCCCTTTGCCTAGACTCTATGACAATTTGACATCGCCGCTATCCCGTAATACCATATGGAGAAAACAACCTAACAAATCTCCTTCATTTCCATATCAGTCAAAGTTGACCAATCACAAGAGGACTTCCAATCCAGGTCAAAGACTGCTTGTCATCAACATAGCCCTTTGCCTAGGCTCTATGACAATTTGACATCATCGCTATCCCGTAATAATATAGGGATAGAACAACCCACCAAGTCTCCTTCATTTCCATATCAGTCAAAGTTGACCAATCACAAGAGGACGTTCCAACCCAGGTCAACAACATAGCCCTTTACCTAGACTCTATGACAATTTGACATCTCCGCTATCCCGTAATAACATAGGGATAGAACAACCCACCAAGTCTCCTTCATTTCAGTCAAAGTTGACCAATCACAAGAGGACGTTCCAATCCAGGTCAAAAACTGCCTGTCAACAACATAACCCTTTGCCTAGGCTCTATGACAATTTGACATCGCTTCTATCCCGTAATACCATAGGTAGAGAACAACCCACCAAGTCTCCTTCATTTCCATATCAGTCAAAATTGACCAATCACAAGAGGACTTTCCAATCCAGGTCAACAACATAGCCCTTTACCTAGAATCTATGACAATTTGACATCTCCGCTATCCCATAATAACATAGGGAGAGAGCAACCCACCAAGTCTCCTTCTTTTCCATATCAGTCAAAGTTGACCAATCACAAGAGGACTATCCAATCCAGGTCAACAACATAGCCCTTTGTCTAGGCTCTATGACAATTTGACATTGCCGTCATACCATAATACCATAGGTAGAGAACAACCCACCAAGTCTCCTTCTTTTCCATATCAGTCAAAGTTGACCAATCACAAGAGGACTTTCCAATCCAGGTCAACAACATAGCCCTTTACCTAGACTCTATGACAATTTGACATCTCCGCTATCCCATAATAACATAGGGAGAGAGCAACCCACCAAGTCTCCTTCTTTTCCATATCAGTCAAAGTTGACCAATCACAAAAGGACTTTCCAATTCAGGTCAACAACATAGCCCTTTGCCTAGCCTCAATGACAATTTGACATCGCCGCTGTACCATAATACCATAGGGAGAGAACAATCCACCAAGTCTCCTTCATTTCCATATCATTCAAAATTGACCAATCACAAGAGGACTTTCCAATCCAGGTCAAAGAATGATTGTCAACAACATGGCCCTTTGCCTAGACTCTATGACAATTTGACATCACCGCTATCCCCTAATACCATAGGGAGAGAACAACCCACCAAGGCTCCATCATTTCCATATCAGTCAAAGTTGACCAATCACAAGAGGACTTTCCAATCCAGGTCAAAGACTGCTTGTCAACAACATAGCCCTTTGCCTAGACTCCATGACAATTTGACATCTCCGCTATCCCGTAATAACATAGGGATAGAACAACCCACCAAGTCTCCTTGATTTCCATATCAGTGAAAATTGACCAATCACAAGAGGACTTTCCAATCCAGGTCAAAGATTGCCTATCAACAACATAGCCCTTTGCCTAGGCTCTATGACAATTTGGCATCGCCACTATCCCGTAATACCATAGGGAGAGAACAACCCACCAAGTCTCCTTCATTTCCATATCAGTCAAAGTTGACCAATCTCAAGAGGACTTTCCAATCCAAGTCAAAGACTGGCTGTCAACAACATAGCCCTTTGCCTAGACTCTATGACATCGCTGATATCCCGTAATACCATAGGGAGAGAACAACCTACCAAAACTACTTCATTTCCATATCAGTCAAAGTTGACCAATCACAAGAGGAATTTCCAATCCAGACCAAAGACTGCTTGTCAACAAAATAGCCTTTTGCCTAGACTCTATGACAATTTGACATAACCGCAATCCCGTAATACCATAGGGAGAGAACAACCCACCAAGTCTCCTTGATTTCCATATCAGTGAAAATTGACCAATCACAAGAAGACTTTCCAATCCAGGTCAAAGACTGCCTGTCAACAACATAGCTTTTTGCCTAGGCTCTATGACAATTTGACATCACCGCTACCCCGTAATACCATAGGGAGAGAACAACCTACCAAATTTCCTTCATTTCCATAACAGTCAAAGTTGACCAATCACAAGAGGACTTTCCAATCCAGGTCAAAAACTGCCTTTCAACAACATAGCCCTTTGCCTAGGCTCTATGACAATTTGACATCTCTGCTATCCCATAATACCATAGGGAGAGATACATGAGTGATACTCAGAGTTCCCTGTAGAACTCAGCTTCAGATGAAGAAATAATATACAATATGTCTTTCAGATAAAAAAAACAGTTGTAGGTGTTTAGTTGATGAGAAGCAGTTGTTGTACGTGAGACCTGTATTGCCCCAATGCCTCTCCTACAGACTCACAGCAGCTGTGAAAGAATATATTTTGTAGAAACCTGTATGTGTTGTGCTCCTACTTCCAACACAAATGTTTATTGAGCGCCCTCTGCTGCACAATTGTGGTTATAGCATAATGAGATGCATTAAGATCTGTAATACATTGTGGGCGACTTTCTCATGTTCAAATAAAAGGGATGAGAATGTGAAAGCCTTAATGAAAATCCAGGATTTCCAGCTTTATATCCCCCCCATACCTCCCAATTCCCAAACAATTCTCTAGGAAAAACTCCCAGTCCAACTATTCTGACTAACTCATCCCACAATTGGACAGATTTCAATTACACACAAGGTAAATGCTGGCAGGCTGAGCCCTTGTTTATATTTTATTGCAGAATGCAACATTTCGCGGTGGAACCCCTTTGTCAAGTATACGGGAGATTAGTGCATGTAACAATGTAAAGCTTAAGCAATTAACATAACGACTGGACGAGATAAGTGCATAAGATGTAATTAAGAGAAACGTGCAAAGGCCAATAACAAGTCCACACATAAAGTGCACAAGAATCCATCTGCCTCATGTAAAGTCCATAATCCATAACACAAGGGACGACCATAGAAAAAAGTAGAAAAATAATAAAAAGGAAAAAGAATGTCCTTTAAAGTGAAAAAAACCAGAGGCATTTAATATCGACAAGGGTCCTTAATAAATCAGAGTATAAATGCAAATAGAAATAACATCCAAGGGAAATAATACTGGTAACACAATAGCAAAAAAGTAGCATTTGAGTAAAGTAACAATATAAGTTACATCTGTCAACAGGCAGGTTTGTAAATCCCATCAGACTTTCGGCAAAGATCCACTGATTTGGGAACCTC
Organism: Xenopus laevis; assembly: GCF_017654675.1. NCBI lineage: Eukaryota > Metazoa > Chordata > Amphibia > Anura > Pipidae > Xenopus > Xenopus laevis. The sequence continues at coordinate 153,152,061 of NC_054377.1, read as the reverse complement.
ACTGAATGTATCAGCCTGTACCCCTGATTCACTTCCCAGCTCTCCCTGTAACACCCCTTTCCCTCCTCTAATCTCATTGGCTCCCTCCTGTCTGCTGGGAGGAGCTACTGGTGAATAAAGCATCCGACCCTTCCTTGTACCTATCTAATGTATCAGCCTGTACCACTGATTCAGGGAGACAATTCCACATCTTCACAGCTCTCACTGTAACAAACCCCTTCCCAATATTTAGCTGGAACCTCTTTTCTTCTAATCGGAATGGGAGACCTTGTGTCAGCTGGAAAGACCTACTGGTAAATAAATCATTAGAGAGATTATTATATGATCCCCTTATATATTTATACATAGTCATCATATCACCCCTTAAGCGCCTCTTCTCCAGCGTGAACATCCCCAATTTGGCCAGTCTTTCCTCATAGCTAAGATTTTCCCTTTACCAGCTTAGTTGCCCTTCTCTGTCCCCTCTCTAATACAATAATGTCCTGTTTGAGTGATGGAGACCAAAACTGTAGGGCATATTCTAGATGGGGCCTTACCAGTGCTCTATACAGTGGGACCCCCTCCTCCCGTGACTCTCTGCCCCATTTAATACAAGTCAAGACCTTATTTGCCCTTGATGCTGCTGACTGGCATTGCTTGCTACAGACAAGTTTATTATCTACAAGGACTCCAAGCTCCGTCTCCATTATGGATTTGCCTAGTGCAGTCCCATTAAGGGTATAAGTGGATATTGTTACATCCCAGGTGCAGGACTTTACATTTATCAACATTGAATCTCATTTGCCACTTAGCTGCCCAGATTGCCAGTTAGTCAAGATCCTGTTGCAAGTGCCACATCCTGGATGGAATTAATTGGGCTGATAGTTTTGTCTCATCTGCAAACACAGATACATTACTTACAACACCCTCCCTAAGTCATTAATGAACAAGTTAAATAAAAGTGGACCCAATACTGAGCCCTGAGGGACCCCACTAAGAACCTTACTCCAAGTAGAGAATGTCCCATTAACAACCACCCTCTGTACCCGATCCTGTAGCCAGTTTCCTATCCATGTGCAAACGACTTCATTAAGTCCAACAGACCTTAGTTTAGAAAGCAGTCGTTTGTGGGGCACAGTATCAAACGCTTTGGCAAAATCCAAATAGATCACATCTACTGCTCTCAGGGCCGGATCCAGTGGGCAGCCACCCGAGGCCGTGCGGTTCTGTCGCCCGGCTGCACAGTCCTAGCCCTCCAGTGCGAGCACACATGCGCGCCTGCACCGGAGCGCTGGGGAGCTCTGCTCGCCGGTAAACGGCTGGGCGGCATGTTGCCCCTATTATTCTGCTGCCCTAGTTCTGGGCCTTTGTGGCCTCACCACAAATCCAGGCCTGACTGCTCCCCCACTGTCCAGCATCTTACTTTTGTCTGACATGACCTTTATTCTTCATAAAGCCATGCTGATTTCTGCTCATAATGCCATTCACTAGGACAACAATTTGAATGTGATCCCATAACAAGCCTTGAAATAATTTGCCCACCACAGATGTCAAATTTACTGGCCTATAATTGCCAGGCTGAGATCGTAATCCCTTTTTAAATATTAGAATGACATCAGTTTTTCTCCAATCCATAGGCACCATACCAGATGAAAGTGAACCCTGGGTGCATGCTATCAGGCCCTGGAGCCTTGTTTACATTAATTTTTATTAAAGCCTTATCATTTATATCCTGAGTCAGCCATTGACTAGATTAACCACTGAATGGTACCATTATTTAGAGGAGCAACACTCTCAACCTGCATCTTTTTACTATTAGTATTCTTAAAATAACTTTTTGGGATTAGCTTTAGCCTTAGCCGCAATGTGTTCTTCATTTCCAATCTTTGCCTTCCGTTTTGCTGATTTACAACATTTATTATAGTGTTTATATTCATTAAATGCAGCTTCTGTCCCACAGACTTAAAGTAATTAAATGTCGTTCTCTTCTTTCCTATTAACTTCTTTCCTTCTGTATTAAGCCACATAGGGTGATTCTTAAGGCTTCTATATTTACTCCTTAAGGGAATAAATCTGTGCTCTGAAGGGCAGCCCTCAAGGCACTTAAGGGACTCCCACTGTAATATTTGTTTAAACATTTCAACAGTGTAAAAGTCATCCCATTAATTGTAACATGCCATTGCCTCACGGAGTGATGAAAAGTTACACAAACACTTTCTACCTCATTACCCACAACATTCAGCTCTAACAACCCAGATGAACAACTTGGATTTCTCTCAGAAACTGATTTAATTGTCTCACCCCGAATGGATTAAAAATGTCAGAAATGATGACAGTACTAAGGTCTCAGCTGTTATCATGAGTGACCATGCCTTTCTGAGATGTTGTTTTTGTTACTTTATTTGCTTTCAGAATGTATTTAGTCTCCATTTTCTGTTGGGAAATGAGAGCAGAGCAGACAGTAACCCTTCTGGAGTCACAGCAGGTTGCAGCAATGAGGGGGTGGGTATATTATTCTATGAGAAAGTTATTGTTAGAGGTATTTGGCAGAAAGCAGTAGCATAAAATCCCCTCTTCATTTGCCCACGCGTTTTTTCTTCAAGGTCTCTGTGCAGCCAATCATTAGTCTCCGATTACACCATGGACAGGAGAGAGGGAGGACCTTGTATAATTGGGGTACAAATGCCTCATGGGGGCTGTTTGGTTCTGGCCCAAATACCTTTCCTATGTGTCTTGTTTTCCCTGTGTATAAGGGTCTGCTGGTCCCACACAGTTTGCAGAACAAATGTATTATTTACAGTGAATAATCACATTTGCAACTTGGGTCCTCAAAACTCTTGGCCCTCCGACATGATGAACAGTCTCATTCCTGTTACACTCCAGTCAATTCCATCATTAGATTCTGCTAATTCAATGTAATAAACAAAAGCCATGAATATCCTGTAAATTATATCCTTATAAACGGTGAGTAGTGATGTCATCAGTTATAAACGGTGAGTTCTGATGTCATTTCTGTCACATGACTCACTGAAACTTGTGTATTATAATAAATAAAGTACCCCCAGTTGTAAAATATGAGGATATTAGAAGTTACCTGGGAGTTCCATTACCTTTAAATTAACACTTGGCCTTCGGCCTCATGTTTTTATATGGTCATGAAACTCCTCGGTTACTTATAATATCCTTATAATTTACAAGAGGGGGTATTTTATTCACTATATATCTAATAGGTAGAGGTTTATATCTGCAGGCAGATGTTTCTCTTGTTTAATATAAGCGGCAATCAGGGGCGGAACTACCGGGGGAGCAGGGGGTGCGAGCGGACCAGGGCCCGCATCCCCTCAGGGCCCCCCAGCAGCCCGCTCACCAGTGAAAGCCGTCGTATACGGAGGGGGGGTGGGGCCCGGCTGCGCGTCACGCACCAGGGCCCGCCCCCCTCTAGTTACGGCACTGGCTGCAATCCAGTTTGGCAAAGGTTAATTAGGTAACCTCCCTTTATACTTAACCAGAGACATTCCCCCATATGATACCCAGCTAGTGAGTATTTGTGAAGCTGAGCAGAAAAGGGACCAAGAATCCAGAAATGGGGGTCCCACACTACACAGGGGGGACCTCAGGCTGTTGTCAGAATTCTACAAAAAATATTATCACATTGTCCTACACAGACTTCTGCCCATTAATGGCAACTGTCATGTGACTTACAAATCATGAGGAGCAAATACTAATCCTGTATAGAAATATATTCAACTCACCAGAGAACAGGGAATTTGGCCACATGTATCATGTAAATCCACTGATATCCACTGAGACGTTATATCCACTTATATTCAGCTTGTTTCCTCCCTATTCAGGACTTCAATTATGGGGCAGCCCCCCCCCAAGGGACTCAAAGCAGGGGAGTCTTAATGTCAACTAGCTTATTTGTACCCTGGGTACCCCTGGAACTATAGTAGGGTGACACCCCAATGTTTCTATATATCTGTAACCTTGTTATGAGCTAAGGGGGCCCAGTCTGAAGGTCAGTTAGGGGGAGATTTGGGGTGAGTGTTTATTTGTACCCTGGGTACCCCTGGAACTATAGCAGGGTGACACCCCAATGTTTCTATATATCTGTAACCTTGTTATGAGCTAAGGGGGCCCAGTCTGAAGGTCAGTTAGGGGGAGATTTGGGGTGAGTGCTTATTTGTACCCTGGGTACCCCTGGAACTATAGCAGGGTGACACCCCAATGTTTCTATATATCTGTAACCTTGTTATGAGCTAAGGGGGCCCAGTCTGAAGGCCAGTTAGGGGGAGATTTGGGGTGAGTGCTTATTTGTACCCTGGGTACCCCTGGAACTATAGCAGGGTGACTGTTACCCCAATGTTTCTATATATCTGTAACCTTGTTATGAGCTAAGGGGGCCCAGTCTGAAGGCCAGTTAGGGGGAGATTTGGGGTGAGTGTTTATTTGCTGTATCCCTGGTGGATGGGTGCTGTTCCCATATCTTTATAGATGACCTATGACCTTATTGTGAGTTTAGGGGGATCCACTGAATATGAGTCCCAGTCTCAATACCCCTGAACAGTAAAGTTCCATTAAACACAACAGATTAAAATAAAACATCTCCTTGTAAAGGAAACTGTTCATTTCAAGTGAATTATTTTGCATTTGGGGGTTCCTGGTCCCTTTAGCTGATGAGAGAATAAAACACTATGGACTTTAGATGTGGACAAGAGAAATTCTCCAGTGAAAGAGAAGAAGCAGTGGAAGTGCCAGTCACACAGAATACCTACTTGGGGGGCAGTAGTTGGTGCCACCAGCCTTTATCCATCACTGCCCCCTAAGATACGTTTCTTTGTAGTCGGCTGAACACGGAATTTCAATGGGATCCTGGAAGAGTAAGAAAGGGATTTATTTGGAGAGTGAGTCTCTGTATAAACAAGGCTGTGAGTTGTACGCGACTGGGCTGAGAATGAGGGGGTCTCAATGTTTCCAATGAAGGAGCCCATTATTTATAGGGATAAATTCCCCCGGGCACGGCCAATGGCTGACAGAGGGGCTTGGGGGGGACCACTTGGCTGAAGAAGATGCCACTTGTCAGGTATTCAACCTCCTCTTTTCTCTCCTATTTCCCTGGCACCCCGGCTATTTTATTGTCTGAAAAACTCCATTTCTCTTCTCCTTAATTAATTATTGGCAATTTGCTTAATTAGTATGCAAATCAGCTGAGTTATATTTCATCAAGATTCACCGTTTTTCTGAGTCCTTAAACCCATTCACTCAGTGCTGCACAATAGGGGACAATGTGACACTTCATGGAAGACAAAAATAGCTAATTTTGGAGACATTATCCACGGGGATGATGTGAGTCCCCCCAATAAAAACATAACATGGGCCCAACTGCTCTCCTTGTCTTCTCTTTGTTTGTTTCTCTTTTCTCTCCCAACTGTTTGGCCTTACTCACCCCCATCCTTCTCTCCCCTTCTATATTTCTCCTCTCCCCCATTTTCCTTCTGTCTCTCATCCCCTCTCCTTTTCTCCCCCAATTGTTTGGCCATACTCTCCCCTTCTATATTTCTCCTCTCTCCCATTTGTCTCTCTACTCCCTAACCCCCTTTCCCTTCTGTCTTTCCTTTTCTCCCCCAATTGTTTGGCCTTACTCTCCCCAATCCTCCCTCTTCTCTCCCCCATTTGTCTCTCTACTCCCTAACCCCCTTTCCTTTCTGTTTCTCATCTTTTCTCCCCCAATTGTTTGGCCATACTCTCCCCCATCCTCCCTCTTCTCTCCCCCATTAGTCTATCTACTCCCTAACCCCCTTTCCCTTCTCTCCTTCTGTCTCTCATCCCCTCTCCTTTTCTCCCCAAATTGTTTGGCCATACTCTCCCCCATCCTCCCTCTTCTCTCCCTTCTATATTTCTCCTCTCCCCCATTTGTCTCTCTACTCCCTAACCCCCTTTCCCTTCTCTCCTTCTGTCTCTCATCCCCTCTCCTTTCCTTTTCTCCCCCAACTGTTTGGCCTTGCTCTCCCCCATCCTCCTTCTTCTCTCCCCTTCTATATTTCTCCTCTCCTCCATTTGTCTCTCTACTCCTTACCCCCCTTTCCCTTCTGTCTCTCATCCCCTCTCCTTTTCTCCCCCAACTGTTTGGCCTTACTCACCCCCATCCTTCTCTCCCCTTCTATATTTCTCCTCTCCCCCATTTGTCTCTCTACTCCCTAACCCCCTTTCCCTTCTGTCTCTCATCCCCTCTCCTTTCCTTTTCTCCCCCAACTGTTTGGCCTTACTCTCCCCATCCTCCCTCTTCTCTCCCCTTCTATATTTCTCCTCTCCCCCATTTGTCTCTCTACTCCATAACCCCCTTTCCCTTCTCTCCTTCTGTCTCTCATACCCTCTCCTTTCCTTTTCTCCCCCACTGTTTGGCCTTACTCTCCCCCATCCTCCCTCTTCCCTCCCCTTCTATATTTCTCTTCTCCCCCATTTGTCTCTCTACTCCCTAAACCCCTTTCCCTTCTCTCCTTCTGTCTCTCATCCCCTCTCCTCTCATTTCCTCCCCTGCTCTTCTCTCTCCTTTGATACCTGTTCTTCTTTTCCCTCGTCTCACCTCTTGTGGGTATAGACATAATTACATCTCATGAGCTGCCCATATTGTGCCCTGATGGGGGTATATCAATCAATAACTGACAATGAACCCCCAATGTGCTCTATAAGGATCTCCAGGCTGGGACTTGGGTTTCTCATTAACCCCATGGTAACTTTATCCTGCAGGAACGGCCTTTATTTCTCTTCCCAAAAGGAAACCCAGATTCTGTAATGGACGGAACAAATCTACTGTTTATAAATAACACTTTCTGTTCCATGACACAAAGGAAAGACGGGGGGGGGGACTTTCATTTTCAGCCGTACGTCAGCCCCTCGCCCAACACTTTCCTCCATTCAGCCGACAAAACTCGTGCCAGAATTCTCAAGGATTTCATGTGCATCTGTGCATGGCGTTTCCGCAAGCTTTGCAGCCCTCGGCATATTCCTGATTGCTCAGGGAGCGATTCTTAGCCAGGACGGGACAGTAATTAATGTGGCAGATAGCGGGACAGGAAGTGTTAATGACTGCTGGTCAGTTGGCAGTTGGTCTAGGTTTAACCCTTCCATCTCCAGTTTTTTATTTCACATGAAAATCTATGATATGAGCTGTGCAGAACCTGTGGCTAGTGGGATGAATAATGAATAAATCAATGAATACAATGCTGTCAGACAGTGCTGGGAGTGGTAGTTCAACATTGATCAGTATCAATATTCAAGGGGTGTTTCACCTTTAAGTTAATGTTTAGTATGTCATAGAATGTCCAATTCGAAGCAACTTTTTCGATTCACTTTTTCTTTTTTAATTTTTTTGAATTCTGACTCTTTCCAATATTCAAATGGGGGGTCTAAAAACAAATGCTCTGTAAGGCTACAAATGTATTGTTATTGTTACTTTTTATTCCTCATCTTTCTATTCAGTCCTCTCCTATTCATATTCCAGTCTCTTATTCAATGCACGGTTGCTAGGGTAATTTGGACCATAGCAACAAAAGTGCTGAAATTACAAACTGGAGAGCTGCTGAATAAAAAGCTAAATTACTCAAAAACCACAAATAATAAAAAATGAAAACCAAATGCAAATTGTCTCAGAATATCCCTCTCTACATCATACTGACAGTTAATTTAAAGGTAACATAATATAAATCATTTTGCCCTTGAGGCCCAGGCACTTGCCACCTCTCCCCTGTGTTTGCCCCATCCCGGGGGGGATCATAAGGCGCCGGCCACTTGGCGTGAGAGATACGTTTGTCCCAAGAGGAAGTCACATGACCTAGAAGCACAGCCGGGGGGGAATAAGGAAGGGAGGGTGCTCGGATGAATCATTGGAACAAACATTATCCTGAGGAAAAACCTTGCAGGGTGGATTCATGCTGATAACTGCCCTTCCAAGGTGACAATATAAACTGTGAGTGATCCTCAGTGAGTGACAGCTCAGGGGCCACACAGCAGTGTGAGTATTTTGCCCCGGCCAAGAGCCCATTAGCTACAACTTAGTGGTTCCGGACTGACGCTGGAGTTGTCCCCAGACAAAATCATTATCTTACACAGCCAATAATGTCTTTCTGTTTATTATGCATGGCCACATAGAAATCAGTGTAGTCTCTGGCATGTGCTAACTGCCAATGAGCAACAGTATGTAGTGGGCCCCCTCATTCTTATATCTTAATCTATAACATTCTCATCAGTCCCTGCCCCAGTGAGTTTACAATCTAAGGTCCCTATCACATTCCCATCAGTCCCTGCCCCAGTGAGCTTGCAATCTAAGGTCCTATCACATTCCCATCAGTCCCTGCCCCAGTGAGTTTACAATCTAAGGTCCTATCACATCCCCATCAGTCCCTGCCCCAGTGAGTTTACAATCTAAGGTCCTATCACATTCCCATCAGTCCCTGCCCCAGTAAACTTACAATCTAAGGTCCCTATCACATTCCCATCAGTCCCTGCCCCAGTAAACTTACAATCTAAGGTCCCTATCACATTCCCATCAGTCCCTGCCCCAGTGAGGTTACAATCTAAGGTACCTATCACATTCCCATCAGTCCCTGCCCCAGTAAGCTTACAATCTAAGGTCCCTATCACGGAACCATCAGGTTCTAAGGTGCCCATACAAGGACCTATAAAAACCAGTGGCACCATCGGGTTCTAAGACAGGGGTCCCCAACCTTTTTCCACCTGTGAGCAACATTTAGATGTAAAATGAGTTGGGGAGCAACACAAGCAAGGTTTGTGATTGACTATTAGTAGCCCCTACATGGACTGTCAGCCTACAGGAGCCTCTGTTTGGTACTTGGTGGAACACCTGGTTTTTATACAACCAAAACTTGCCTCCAAGCCTGGAATTCAAAAATAAACACCTGCTTTGAGGCCACTGGGAGCAACATCCAAGGGGTTGGGGAGCAACATGTTTCTTACAAGCTACTGGTTGGAGACCACTGTTCTAAGGTGCCCATACAAGGGCCTATAAAAACCAGTGGAACCATCAGGTTCTGAGGTGCCCATACATGGGTCTATTAAAACCAGCGGAACCATCAGGTTCTAAGGTGCCCATTCAAAGGCCTATAAAAAACAGTGGAAGCATCAGGTTCTAAGGTGTCCATACAAGGGCCTATAAAAACCGGCGGTACCATCAGGTTCTAAGGTGCCCATACAAGGGCCTATAAAAACCAGCGTAACCTTCAGGTTCTAAGGTGCCCATACAAGGGCCTATAAAAACCAGCGTAACCTTCAGGTTCTAAGGTGTCCATACAAGGGCCTATAAAAACCAGTGGTACCATCAGGTTCTAAGGTGCCCATTCAAAGGCCTATAAAAACAGTGGTAGCATCAGGTTCTAAGGTGTCCATACAAGGACCTATAAAAACCAGCGGAACCATCAGGTTCTAAGGTGCCCATACAAGGACCTATAAAAACCAGTGGAGCACTCAGGTCCTAAGGTGTCCATACACAGACACTTAAAAAGCAGTGGAACACGCAGGTCTTAAGAAATTATAATGAATAATATAATGAATAATATATATATATAATATAAGGAAATGGCACCAGTACCCTGTAAGGTCGCTATCACATTCCCATCAGTCCCTGCCCCAGTGAGCTTACAATCTAAGGTCCCTGTCACATTCTCATCAGTCCCTGCCCCATTGAGCTTACAATCTAAGGTCCCTATCACATTCCCATCAGTCCCTGCCCCAGTGAGCTTACAATCTAAGGTCGCAATCACATTCCCATCAGTCCCTGCCCCAGTGAGCTTACAATCTAAGGTCCCTATCACATTCCCATCAGTCCCTGCCCCAGTGAGCTTGCAATTACTTACAGGGGTCCCGCATGATAGTACAGTTCTTCTTGGGGCCCTAAAGTGAATATGCAGTGGGGCTCAAACATATTTAGTAATACTACTGGATTTAAGTGGATCTCTGTGTTACTGAGGGTGTGGGCTGTGGGTGGGGGGCAATGTATATAATAAAACTGATATTAACATCTAACAGTTCTTTTGTTCCCAGCTGTCCTGTTTCCCAGCAACACATTTCCAAAATTCCAGCACATTATGCATTTAATGCAAGAATTTTTCAGAATCATTCCCGAAATGTCGTTTTACGGTCACGCTCGTTTCATGTTCCCCTCCCACTGGCACCCTGATGTGTTACTCATGGGATTGAGCAGGGGACGTCCCAGCTGCTTCCCAACCTCCCACCTAATATTATCCCTCTGACATCAGCGAGGGTGGAGCTTAGCGCCAGCCAATGTGAGTGAGTGAATCTATGTAAATTATAATATTATTATATTGACATTATTATAGGAATATAATTATTATGTCAAAGTTAGTTGTCATTCTTACAAAATTAAAGGGGAAGTTTACCAGATCTCTAGGACAGATTATAATTAAACTTTATGTTTCATTTTCATTTAAAAAAAAAAAAAGAATGTTTACATCTGTTTATTCTGCAGATCTCAGGCTTTTAAAATAAACTTTTATCTGGGCTCTAGGGTTTACTAGCAACCAAGGTGCAGTTTTAAGTTTAAGAATAGTGGAGGGCCTGCAAGAAAAATCTGGGGTTCAGTAGCTGGGGGTCACTGACTCATAACAACCAGGCAGTCCGAATAAAAGGTAAATAGTTCATTAAATAAATAAATAATGAAGACACAAGTGACTTGTACCCTGTGAATCACATACTAATGGAGTTACTGGCGCTTTAAAGTGGACCTGTCACCCAGACACAAAAATCTGTATAATAAAAGTCCTTTTCAAATTAAACATGAAATCCAATTTCTATTTTTTATTAAAGCATTCATAGCTGCTGTAAGCTCATTTAAAAATCTCTGCTGTCAATCAAATATTGCCTGCCCCTCCTCTATGCCAGTGGCATAGAGGCGGGGCAGACAATTACTTTCACTTTCCATTCAGCACTTCCTACATGTCACTGCTCTCCCCACATTCCCCCCAATCTCTTCACCATTTAATTGTGTAACCAGGACATGGGGATGGACATCAGGTCCCCCATTCTGGTGCACAAACAAGATTCTGAGATGATACAAGACTTGTCTTAATAACAGTGTCCCACAAAATGGCTCCTGCCTGCTTGCTATAATTTTGAAATCCCAGACTGAAGGAAACAAGATTCAAACAATTTATATAGTGTAATTAAAGTTCATTTTGCTTGACTAATGTGATAAAATAGGATTTTAAATAATTTCTTTGGGTGACGGGTCCCCTTTAAGGATTGCAGGATCACAGAAGCAAGATCGGTACAACCCATTATATGTCACAAGATCCAATGACACCTGAAGTTGATTCTTCTCAATAGAGTGTTAGCCTCTTGGGCTTCATCTCCTTGAGATCCACTTCCTTCCTCTACTTGGTCGGGAGAAAACTTCTCTGCCTCTGGTTCCACTGGATTAAAACGGATCTTATAGGAACAAATGGGAGACTTGACGATTGGGATCCATAGAAGGTACAAGAGAGAGAACATGACCTCAATGTCTACTGAGGGGCTGCTGTATCTAGAGTGCCAGCCCACTGTACAAGTACAGAGGGACCTACTAAACTACTGAATCAGGTGCTCCCCTTGGAATTAAGAGAAGCCCTTGCCCAGGGGCATTTGGAGGTGACTATTCAAACCTGCCATCAAACAGTCTGAAACTCAAATGGTGCCAAATAGTAATGTACCCCCATTCATTGTAGCTTCTCTAAGCACCCATTGATTCCAGGTCTCCCAGTGGTGATCTGCGCCCTGCTGTGAAGTCACCAAGCTGTGCCACAATAGTATAAGGGGAGGCCAGCCCCCATTAATAGAATGAGACCCTCTATTCTTAGGGGTCATCAGATGTAAAGACTTGGGGAACTGAATTCCATTGCTTCGTGCAACCAGACTCCCAGGAACCCCCTTATTGTGCCATATTGCTGCCCATGGTGCCAGTAAATAATCCCTTTGGTTTGTAGTGAAAGCAAAGCCTGAGGCCAGGGTGAGGGTCAGCGCTGGGGATGCCGGGAGTCCTCCTTATGGGCAATTAATTACAGTAGGAAACTCATCCTGTCATTGGCTTGTGTATAGTCTGTATCCTTCCTCCCGACAGCTCCCAAAACTCAGCACTCAGATAGGCAGGGGCGTCCCACTGGCCTTGCTCTTATTATCAGGGTGTAGTTACAAAGCACAGAGACCCTCGTGTGTATATATATATATATATATATATATATATATATATATATATATATATATATATTTGTACAAATAGCTGTGAATCTTCAGAGAACATGAAACTAATGGAGACTCCCAGTGACCCAGGGCGGGGCAATATTGCTGCTTCCTTTTCCCCGGACTTGCCCTCTGCATCACGGGCTGCTTTAGACCAAGGGATCTTCCTTCTGAGATAATACCCAGGGTCTGTGACCCCCGCCCTCAGATTAAATGGAAGTGCGTGGAAGATACAAGTCATTGCAGCAAATGCACAATTGATTTATTCTTTATTTTTTTATTTGCCCTTTTTTACCCCAATTCTTGCAGTAATTGTAATTACTTTTGTCTCTTTCTGTCCCTGACATCTCCTCTGTATCCTCATTCCAACATTCTATCAACAATGTGGTTGCTAGGCTACAGTTTATTGGTGGGGCAGAGCAGTCACTGTGCAGGGAATCCTCTTGCTATAGGTCTCACAGCTCCTCTGAGCCCACCCACTTGTCCTGTCCATCACTCCTGCCCCTACTATATAACTGTATGTGTATAACATGTATCTCTCATGCATAGAGTGAGTGACACCTAACTCTAACCGCTACCCCTAGCTTTCCCCCTTTCCCAAGGACCCTCTTCCAATGAGAACCCCTCTTATCCCAGGGCTCTTCACTCCAGCCTCCCTTGCCTTGTGATACAAAGGATAACAATTTTCTTACCCTCACAAACCCTGTAACCCACCCCAACCTGCACCCAACGGGGCTCGTCTGAATCTTCAGTATTTTTAATTTGTGCCCCTGTCCTACCCATCACTAAAGTAGGGGGGAATGGGCCATGACATTACCATGGGACATACTGGGCATCTTTGCCCCTGCACCCAATTACTTCTAACTTTTCCTGTGGTTGGGACTACACACTGTCCTGAATAATGAACCACAAAGACTGATCAGAGGATCTACAGCTGCCATCACTCCAAGTGATTGTGGGCACCTTTACAGGTAAGAAGGAAATAAGGTCCCAAAACTTGTGTCTCTTACAGTGGATCTCCAGTCAAGATGGAACCTGGTATCTCTGGCACTGGATCTCCAGTCAAGATGGAAACCAGTATCTCTGGCACTGGATCTCCAGACAAGATAAAACCTGGTATCTCTGGCACTGGATCTCCAGTCAAGATGGAACCTGGTATCTCTGGCGCTGGATCTACAGTCAAGATGGATACTGGTATCTCTGGCCCTGGATCTACAGTCAAGATGGAAACCGGTATCTCTGCCACTGGATTTCCAGTCAAGATGGAAACTGGTATCTCTGGCACTGGATCTCCAGTCAAGATGGAAACTGGTACCTCTGAGGCTGCATCTCCAGTCAAGATGGAAACCGGTATCTCTGCCACTGGATTTCCATTCAAGATGGACACTGGTATCTCTGGCACTGGATCTCCAGTCAAGATGGAAACTGGTACCTCTGAGGCTGGATCTCCAGTCAAGATGGAAACTGGTACCTCTGTCACTGAATTTCCAGTCAAGCTGGCAACTAGTACCTCTGGCTCTGGATCTCCAGTCAAGATGGAAATTGGTACCTCTGGCACTGGATCTCCATTCAAGATGGACACTGGTATCTCTGGCACTGGTTCTCCAGTCAAGATGGAAACTGGTACCTCTGGCACTGCATCTCCATTCAAGATGGACACTGGTATCTCTGGCACTGGTTCTCCAGTCAAGATTGAAACTAGTTCCTCTGGCACTGGATCGCCAGTCAAGATATAAACTGGAACTGTTGGCACTGGATCTCCAGTTAAGATTAAAACTGGTACCACTGGCACTGGATCTCCAGTCTAGATTGAAACCTGTACTTCTGGCACTGGATCTCCAGTCAAGATGGACACTGGTACCTCTGGCACTGGATCTCCAGTTAAGATTAAAACTGGTACCACTGGCACTGGATCTCCAGTCTAGATTGAAACCTGTACTTCTGGCACTGGATCTCCAGTCAAGATGGACACTGGTACCTCTGGCACTGGATCTCCAGTCAAGATGGACACTGGTACCTCTGGCACTGGATCTCCAGTTAAGATTAAAACTGGTACCACTGGCACTGGATCCAGTCAAGTCATGTACAAATGTCATTGCTGTCAACAGAAGAATTTGTCTGGCCATTTATATTCAATGCAAGTTCTGACTCCAAGCACAGTGTAGCAGAAGCCAGCGGATTAACAGACCTGTTACATTTTTTAAGAGTCAGAGCCATAGAACAGAAAGGGATAATTAGAATGAAAAGTGGCAAAATCCACTCCAATATCCTATGGCAGATATTACATGGGGTGGGGATGTTACTCAGTAGTTGAGGTTGAAAGCAGATGCATCAATTTCAGCCTTACGTGAACCCTCTTTACACTGATCCAGATGAAACAAACACTAGTGGGCACTGTAGGAAGCAGCTTGTTCAGAGGGAACAGAATTATAGTAGAATGTATTTTCCTACATCAAAATCCTACTGTTGGTCATTACCAGGCCCTAAAGCCCAGAGCTGCACTAACAGCATAATTCTTAGATGTCTTGAGTGCAAGGTACATGAGGGTAGGATTTAAAGGGATACTGTCATGGGAAAAAAATAATTTTTCAAAATGAATCAGTTAATAGTGCTGCTCCAGCAGAATTCTGCACTAAAATCCATTTCTCAAAAGAGCAAACAGATTTTTTTATATTCAATTTTGAAATCTGACATGGGGCTAGACATATTGTCAATTTCCCAGCTGCCCCAAGTCATGTGACTTGTGCTCTGATAAACTTCAATCACTCTTTACTGCTGTACTGCAAGCAGGGCCGCTCCGGCCATGAGGCAAGGTGAGAATCTTGCCTCAGGCGGCACGGAGCGGCCAGTTACCAGGGGCGGCAAAAAGTCGCCTCTGGTAACTTTAAGAGCCGAATTTCCGTTTTTTAAAACGGAAATTCGGCTCTTCTAGCGCAGCGAGCGCAATAGCGCTCACTGCACTAGCGATGCGGCCCCTCCTCCACCCGCTCCGACGCTGGTAGTTAGAAGAGCGGAGCAGGAGGAGGGGCGGCATTGGGGCTGCTGCCTCAGGCGGCAGCAGCCCCTGAAACGTGCCTGACTGCAAGTTGGAGTGATATCACCCCTCCCTTTCCCCCCAGCAGCCAAACAAAAGAACAATGGGAAGGTAACCAGATAGCAGCTCCCTAAACCAAGATAACAGCTGCCTGGTAGATCTAAGAACAACACTCAATAGTAAAATACAGGTCTCACTGAGACACATTCATTTACATTGAGAAGGAAAAACAGCAGCCTGCCAGAAAGCATTTCTCTCCTAAAGTGCAGGCACAAGTCACATGACCAGGGGCAGCTGGGAAATTGACAAAATGTCTAGCCCCATGTCAGATTTCAAAATTGAATATAAAAAAACCTGTTTGCTCTTTTGAGAAATGGATTTCAGTGCAGAATTCTGCTGGAGCAGCACTATTAACTGATTCATTTTGAAATTTTTTTTTCTCCCATGATAGTATCCCTTTAAGCAGTAGAAGAATAGAATAAAAAGAGAAATCCTGTCCCTTTAAATTGACTTTCTATTTATTTAAGACTTCTGTGGCCTTAAACTGCAATTCTGCCACTGTCCAGCAGATGGAAATATACCAAAGCAAGTAGCAGTTCTATTAACAGTTTGGTAACCAGAAAACTCTCAGCTCATAGCCAGGCAGATGATGCCTCTAATTTGACTTATTACAGTGGCATTTATAAGGGACAATAATATCAAAATCCCTTCTGGAGAATTTCTGGGTGGGTGGAGGGTTTGGAACTGTTGGGAATTTAATGGTTTTAACACAAGTACAAACCCTTTCACTGCCACTGAGTTCAACTTTGAAAAACTAGGGACCCAGAATTCGGAAAGAAATAACAGGTTTTCAACAGTTTTAATCAAATAACCCTCAGCACCTTCCCTATTGTGACACCCAGTATTGGCACCCAGTATTGGCACCCAGCAGGCATCTCTATCCATTACACACCAAAGGGGGTTCCCCCTCATCATCTCACCCTCATCATCTGCTTCAGTGAGTCTCAGGGTACCCCCAGATCACAGGCTGGCAGTAATGTACCTCATTATCAATGAACGCCTGAAGAGCTGTTGGGCTAGTGCAATGTACCCCTTGATTGATTTTGGGTAATTCAATGTACCCCTGGACTGGAGAGATTGTGGGTAGTACAATGTACCCCTGGAGAGATTGTGGGTAGTGAGTACAATGTACCCCTGGACTGGAGAGATTGTGGGTAGTACAATGTACCCCTGGACTGAGGTGCTGGGCAAGGGCTGGGTGCTCAGATGACCCCACTTTGCCCCAGGAATAAATCAATGCGAGTGGGAGGCGAGTGAGACAACAATGGGTCATTTCTCTGGGCTCATGACTCCCAGTCTCGCCTCCCATTAATAAATTCTGATAAGATCTAAATAGTCCTAAGGTGGGTGGGAGTGTGGGCCCCCCTGTGCCTGTGGCCCCTGTGTGTATCTGCCCCCCACTAGGGGTATCTCTGCCCCCTCTCCCCTGCTCTGGGAACTGTAGAGAAGACCTGGGGGAGTCATAGAGGGAGGGGCAATTAATGAGAAATCCTGCCCCACACTCCCTCCTGCTCCTCATAAAGAACAAGTGGGGCCAAGTCTAAACACAGGAGTTCCGCCCGCGCAGGGACACTGACACCCCCAGGGACCCCCCCCCCCCCACAGGTGAATTCTGAGCTACAGGGAAAAGGGTCTGAATGTGCCGACCTGGTGCTCACTGAGTCTCAACTCACACTCACACCTGGAGGGGGCACTCACACCTGGAGGAGACACTCACCTGGGGACACTCACACCTGGAGGAGACACTCACCTGGGGACACTCACAACTGGGGCGGAGACTCACCTGGGGACACTCAGACCTGGGGACGTTACAGGTGAGCGAGTCACCCAGTGAAGCGCAGGAGCAGCGGCTAATTGAGGGCAGGAGGGATTGGCTGGACCCCTGAGGCGCAGGACAAGTGGAATATTGAATATAAATCTATGTACTGATTGTGCGACTTCCACCAACCACTGGATCCCTGAGTCTCAGGACTGATTATTGGAGGCGCAGGGGGTTGTGGATAGGGGGGCGCAGGGGGCAGTTGGATTATGATGAAGGTTCCAGCCCCCCACACACTGAGCTCCAGGACAATCTATCGGGCGACTCCCCCTGTGTCTGGGGCACTGGATCGGGACAAATAGGGGCTCAGTGTGACATGGGCACAACTAGTCGGACTGGACAGTGTCAGTAGCAGAAAAGATCATCAGCCCCAGAGTTGTCTGTAGCCACTGAGCGGGGCACGAGGGGGTCGGGGGTAGAAAGCTGGTGGTGACACAGGTGAACTGGCGGTTCTCCCAACCCAAATCCCCGCCCAAGTGAGAGGCAGAAGAGTCAGACAGGAGCCTCATGCAGGACAGGGGGGGCAGCAAGTATCTCTCTGAAATGCCCCCCCTCCCCCGGGATTCTCTCACTGCTTGATACAGAGCTGCTCGTGCTGCTTGTCACCGTCTGTCCGACCCCCCCAACTCTATCCGACCCCCCACAATCCGGGAATATGAAGAGAAAGACTCGGCGCTGGATCTTCCACTTCTTCCTCAGTCTGGGGATCGTCTTCATCAGGATCGGGTGAGTTGTACAAAGTATTGGGGCGACTTTATCCTCTAGTCTGCCCGGTCCTACATCTGCGCGATCTGTAGCGATATCTGAGCGACTCTTTTACTTATAGCTCTTTCTGATCTACACACACGTGTCATATATATATATATACATCCAATATAGACACAAACACACACACACACATATATATAATCTACACACACACGTGTCAATCCACTAGAGGCAACAAGACTGTTGATGTACAAGGGGCTAATACTGAGGATGAGACACTGGGGGGCACAGGGATGGGGTGCGAGGGGCTAATACTGCTGGTGAGACAAAACCCTCCCCTGATAAACAAGGGGTACAGGTGATTCTCCCGGAGTCCCGGACACTTTCTCTGTAAATCCGTTACGTCTGGGTTATTACTGGTCAAGTTCCTGGGAATCGCACAATCGATAAAGGAAACATTCATTTATGAGCGATTGTTCGCGGATCAGGGCGATCAGGGCGGGGCAGGTGAGTGAGTCAGAGCAGGTGAGTGAGTCAGGGCAGGTGAGTGAGTCAGGGCAGGTGAGTGAGTCAGGGCAGGTGAGTGAGTCAGGGGCAGGTGAGTGAGTCAGGGCAGGTGAGTGAGTCAGGGGCAGATGAGTGAGTCAGGGCAGGTGAGTGAGTCAGGGCAGGTGAGTGAGTCAGGGCAGGTGAGTGAGTCAGGGGCAGGTGAGTGAGTCAGGGCAGGTGAGTGAGTCAGGGCAGGTGAGTGAGTCAGGGGCAAGTGAGTGAGTCAGGGCAGGTGAGTGAGTCAGGGGCAGGTGAGTGAGTCAGGGCAGGTGAGTGAGTCAGGGGCAGGTGAGTGAGTCAGGGCAGGTGAGTGAGTCAGGGGCAGGTGAGTGAGTCAGGGTAGGTTAGTGAGTCAGGGTAGGTGAGTGAGTCAGGGGCAGGTAGGAATGATGATTGGACACAATGTGTAGAGAGGTACAGTAGGTAGGACACAGGGCACATGGGTAAGTGGTACCGGGTGGGCAGGAGGAAACTACTGTATCTAAATATTTGTTGCTCTATCCGAGAGTCTGTCCAACTGCAACTCTTTACTGGAAGTTCCATTGACCCAGTATCTCCCTACATTCCTAATCTATTTGTGTCTCAGCCCCTACCCCTTACCTCCCTGTGCACCTGCTCTCACCTGTCCCTCTGTCTACCTAACTGTCATGTCTTTCCTTACCTTCTTGTACTGCCAACTATCTACCTGTCCATCTGTCTACTTACCTCTGTATGTTGTCTTCCTATCTTATATTTACCTGTCTGTCTACTTACCTGTATTGTCTATCTGTCTATCTACCTGTCATCCACCTGCCCACCTGTTTGTATTTCTGCTCAAATCCTTCTGATCTCTTCTCTGTCCATCCCTTCCCTGTGATTAAAGTGTCTGTAACACTAATGATAGTTAGCTTCATGGTCACCTTAAAGGGAATGGAAACCCAACAAGACAATTTTGTTTAATGAGAGAAAGTCTAATTCTAATCAACTTCCCAATATCCATTCATTCCTCATTCTCACTGGGTTTATAGTTCTGTGTAACTGTCATTGTGTCTGTCCCTTTCTCTGCACTGCTGCTTCTGACTCCTGATACAACTTCCCAATATCCATTCATTCCTCATTCTCACTGGGTTTATAGTTCTGTGTAACTGTCATTGTGTCTGTCCCTTTCTCTTCTCTGCACTGCTGCCTCTGACTCCTGATACAACTTCCCAATATCCATTCATTCCTCATTCTCACTGGGTTTATAGTTCTGTGTAACTGTCATTGTGTCTGTCCCTTTCTCTGCACTGCTGCCCCTGACTCCTGATACAACTTCCCAATATCCATTCATTCCTCATTCTCACTGGGTTTATAGTTCTGTGTAACTGTCATTGTGTCTGTCCCTTTCTCTGCACTGCTGCCTCTGACTCCTGATACAACTTCCCAATATCCAATCATTCCTCATTCTCACTGGGTTTATAGTTCTGTGTAACTGTCATTGTGTCTGTCCCTTTCTCTGCACTGCTGCCTCTGACTCCTGATACAACTTCCCAATATCCATTCATTCCTCATTCTCACTGGGTTTATAGTTCTGTGTAACTGTCATTGTGTCTGTCCCTTTCTCTTCTCTGCACTGCTGCTTCTGACTCCTGATACAACTTCCCAATATCCATTCATTCCTCATTCTCACTGGGTTTATAGTTCTGTGTAACTGTCATTGTGTCTGTCCCTTTCTCTTCTCTGCACTGCTGCCTCTGACTCCTGATACAACTTCCCAATATCCATTCATTCCTCATTCTCACTGGGTTTATAGTTCTGTGTAACTGTCATTGCTATTGTCTGTCTGTCTTTCCCTTTCTGCACTGTGGTTCCTGACTTTTGAAACAATGTAGCAGAAGTCAGCCTTGTATACTTCTTCACAGGGCTAAGTGCCCTGGGGTTAAACTATCGCATTATCACAATATCACCCACTCATGAGGGACCTGTCGGAGGAAAGATTTCCTAATTTGATGAACTCATTAAACAAGCAAATCTTACTGAACTGCTGCTGGGAAATCCCAGAGGGAAAAAATTAAAAAAAAATCGCTATTTTTAAATTAAAAAAAACTGTAAAAAAAAAAGTAGAATGAAGCAATGGGGCAGGGGGCACCAGTGACCACCAAACTGCATAGCAAAAGCTTTAACTCACTTTAGGGGTTGGAGGGAAAGTAGAGGCAGAAAAAATGTCATCCTTTTGTTACTCGTGGGGGGTTACATACATTTTTGAACTTGTAGGATGTAGAAGATACTGATATTTCATAAGCCAGTTTGCAGTTGCTCTTCATTATTTATTCTGTATTGATTTTGGATGATCTTACATTTCATTCTGCAGATATTCTGTTGCCAGGGCTCCACTTAGCTTAGCAACCAGGCAATTTTAGATTATTAATTGTAATTTAAAGGGGTGGTTCACTTTTAAGTTACATTTTAGTATTTTATTGAACGGCTCATTCTAAGCAGCTTTTCAATTTTTTTTTCAAATAGTTTTTGCCTTCTTCTGATGATTTCCAGCTTTCAAATGGGGGTCACTGACCCCATCTAAAAAACAAATACTCTGTAAGGCTACAAATATATTGTTATTGTTACTTTTTATTCCTCATCTTTCTATTCCGGCCTCTCGTATTCGTTCGGGCACAGACATTGGTGCAAATGGGCACAGCGAGGAGACAATTTGCTGACATTAAACTAAATTTTCTCTTTTTTCCCTTTTCCCCTTTTGTTTCCTATAATAGAGGACTCTCTTCGGTGGTGGCCCTTGGGGCCAGTGTAATCTGCAGCAAGATCCCAGGTTTGGCCCCCAGGCAGAGGTCGATCTGTCTCAGCAGACCCGACGCTATCATTGTGATCGGGGAGGGGGCGCAGATGGGAGTAAACGAGTGTCAGTTCCAGTTCAGACACGGCCGCTGGAACTGCTCGGCGCTGGGAGAAAGAACAGTATTTGGGAAGGAGCTGAAAGTGGGTACGTAGGCAACGATCATCCCAAACTCTCATGTCCTTGTATCTAGGTTGGTTCCAGGACACAACTATAAGGATTTTATCTGCTCGACTCTCCCAGCTGCATAACTGGGCCAAGAATCAGCCACAAAGCATTTATCAAAGGGAGAAACAGCATTAAAGTACTCAGTTACTTGTCTGGGGGTTATGTAAGAAAAGGCACTACGTTTGCCCAGGAGCAGTAACCCATAGAAACCAATCAGCACGTTGCATTCTATTTAAAAGCAAACATCTTATTGGTTGCTATGGGTTACTGCTCCTGGGCAAACTTAGTGGGGGTCATTTATCAACACTGGGCAAATTTGCCCATGGGCAGTAACCCATGGCAACCAATCAAACTGCTGCATTCATTGTTCTACTTGCAGCTGGCTTTAAAAAGCTAATCACTGATTGGTTGCTATAGGTAACTGCCCATGGGCAAATTTGCCCAGTGTTGATAAATGCCTTTTATTACATATGTGGGTTGGTTTTTTAATTCTGAACTGGGGGGCCCATTCACTCCTTTGTACCAGTGGCGGAACTACCGGGGGAGCAGGGTGTGCGAGCGGGCCAGGGCCCGCACCCCCCTCAGGGCCCCCGGCAGTCCGTTCGCCATTGAAAATGTGGCCAAATGCGGCCGCACGGAGGGGGGCGGGGCCCAGCTGCGCGTCAACGCTACTGCTCAGTACTATTATTCTTCCTCTCCTCACTCAACCCCTATTCTCCTAGTCTATTTTCTTTACATACTATACTCTATGTTTCCATCTATTTAGCCTCTTTGTTCTCATACAAATAGGGAATGGCCATGAAATAGGCCAAATGTTTAGCAGCATGAGGGCCCCCTGACACCTGGGCCCACCGGGACTTTTCCTGGTTTCCCTGTGGGCCAGTCCAACAATGGCCTTAAGGAGCATTTGTTTTTAGATGGGGTTAGTGACCCCCATTTGAAAGCTGGAAAGAGTCAGAAGAGGGGTACTGACTGCTGAGGGCCCCTGTGCAGCTGCACTTTGGGGAGTGAATGTCATTTTCTGACTGTCAGGGGCACATTTACTAAGGGTCAAATATCGAGGGTTAATAAACCCTCGAATTCGAACCTCAAAGTAAAATCCTTCGAATTCAAAGGATTTTAGTGCAAAACCTACGATCGAACGCTCGAATAAAAAAAAACGATAAAATCCTTTGAATCTAAAGGTTCGAACGATTTTAAGCGATCGATCAAAGGATTTTTCTTCGATCAAAAAAAGCTTAGAAGAGTGCTGGGGAAGGTCCCCATAGGCTAACATTGTACCTCAGTAGGTTTAAACTGCCGAAGTAGGTAGTCAAAGTTTTTTTTAAAGAGACAGTACTTCGACTAGCAAATGGTCAAACAGTCGAACGATTTTTACTTCGAATCATTCGAATCGAAGTCAAAGTTGAAGGTCATAGTAGCCTATTCGATGGTCGAAGTACCCAAAAAAATACTTTGAAATTTGACGTTTTTTTTCATACGAATCCTTCACTCGAGTTTAGTAAATGTGCCCCTCAGTGTCTCCAGTGATTTGCCACTCTGTATATTACTCGCCCACTACATCTGAACAGACAGTCAGGGACAAAGAGCTGCAGACAGTCAGGAGAGGAGCTGATCTGGTGCAGTCATTATTACCCCAATGGGAAAAGCAGATCTGCCCAACTGATATCTGGAAGATGTTTGAACCCCATGCAAAGGCAAAGACAATCATCAATAGGCTGTAGGCTTATTAGTCAGGAAGGGAAGGCTTATTGGTTTTATCAGTTGGGAATGATCTACATTCTACAGTATAGTTCCCCTTTAATTCGCTAGTAAAATAACTTCTCCTTGGGGAGACAGAGGGTGAATGTGAGACAGGGACAGAGGGGCTGATATTTACATATTTAATAGACTGCATGGAGACACTGAAGTCATTTTCTAGCACAATCCTGACTCCAGGTATCGGGGGCAGGCAGCCCCCCTATAATATAATGGATGGAACATAAATCAGATTCTGACATTGCAGATTCCCAATGGGGGGAATAAGGGCCTTCCCACTGTCTCCCATATAATAAGTCTGTTCCTGCACTGGAATAACCTGACTGTCAGTTTTCTCTGCTCTGTAACTGATCTGCCTGACAGAGGGAATAGAGGGGCAGCCTGAGTGTATCACCCCGAGTTACCTCTATAGTGAGTGTGATTACAGGAGAAGCACAGGGCATCACTAGCAGTGTCTATGGACTGGACTCATAGGGAATTTAGGGTGCATGTGAGGAGCTGGGAGTTGGCTAATTGTGTAGGGTGCAGGGAGTTGCCATGGATAGCATCATTTGGCAGCACCTAGACCTGTCGAGATCACTGATAGGGGGGTGAATAGTCACATAACAGAAGGAAGGTCGCTGGGCTGAAGGGTTCGGGGAGTGACAGCTCATGTTATATTCATGAAGTGCTAGTTTCATATGTTCCACATTAGTGTCGGGGGGAATGTAACCCCCAGCGCCATGTTTTATGGATTAGATCCCATTTATACTTAGTGATGAGCGTCATTACCATATAGCATTGATTTGGGGGTTTCTGAATGATTTGGGGCTTCACCCCATGTAAACCCAAGTATGGAGACATCGCCTTAAAGTGACAGGTCACCTAAATATGAACATTTAGCATGGTGTTGATAACAAACTGCTCAATATAAATTTTTTATTGATTTCTTTGAATTTGCCTTCATTCAGAATGTGGGATTGAAACCCAGGGGATTGGATTTGTATTGTCACTCTGCTACTGATTCAAGGTTTGTTTCCAGGGTACGTGGTAGTTTCATTTCCAAGCTGGAGATCTGCAGCGCTCTCTCTATTTTCTGGGGTGTGCACAAACAGTGGCATTACTAGAAGTTACAAATTCATTTTAGGGCCCCAGAGGTTGTTCTGTTTTACCAATATATATGTTGAAATTGCTCATTAATTAGGGCCTCATGGGGGGCCCTGCAGCCGCTGGGTCTGCTTCCTCTGTAGTTACACCCCTGTGTACAAAAATCCCATCAGACACATGGGCCAAAAGGTCGGATATTTGATTATTTCAGAAACATTTTTTAATGATTATATTAAGAAATGTTTTATTTTAGTATAATGAAGCTTATATTCATTTTTCATTTTTGTAAAGGTTTCCCTGTAACCGTAGCTCTGTCTGTAGGTGGCTGTTTCTATATATTTTATATTGAGTATCTCCCCTTGTATTACAGGCAGTAGGGAGGCCGCATTCATGTATGCCATCATTGCCGCCGGAGTAGCCCACGCCATCACCAGCGCCTGCACCCAGGGGAACATCAGCGACTGTGGCTGCGATAAAGAGAAACAAGGGATGTTCCACAGGGAAGAGGGATGGAAGTGGGGCGGCTGCTCGGCCGATATCCGATATGGAATTGGGTTCTCCAAGGTGTTTGTGGATGCCAGAGAGATCAAGCAGAACGCACGGACCCTCATGAACTTGCACAACAACGAAGCCGGACGCAGGGTAAGGGGGTCTCTCCCGACGTTGCTCTTTAGGGTTATTCTGGGGTGGGAAGCCCCCCCACATGTAGTGATTCCCACCCCCACATGTAGTGAACTCCTGCCCAGGAGTGGTGGGTAGATACCCAGACAGTTACCCAGAAATCAAGACTTTTCCCAATTTCTATTTTCTGTTTGTGCCAGTTTTTCTAATATTGAAGTGTAACGTTTCATGTGTTTGTATGGGGGGGGGGGTCAGCGACCCTGTAACTGATCCATGAGTTGATCCATGTGTTTGTCCCTGCTGAGCAGAATCTCTGCGTTTCATTATTGATACATATATACATACATATAATTGATACAACAGTTGCACTTATATTCCCCATGGATCCTACTGAGAAATGGATCAACTAATGGATCAGCCAATCGGAACCTGTACCTGGATCACTGAGCTGCCACATTCACACTCACACACCAACATTACACTTTGGAAAAACAGTAATAAAAACACAAAAAATGGAAATTAAAAAAGGCTTTATTTCTGGTGAATAATCGGAAAACCGAACTGAACTAAAAAAAAGGGTTTGGAAGGGGAACAAGCCCTTTAAAGTGGGGGTTCACTTTTAAGTTAATTTTTAGTATGTTATAGAATGGCTAATTCCAAAAAACCTTTGAATTGGACTTCATTTTTTTTTTTTTTTTATAGTTTTTGAATTATTTGACTTCTTCTGAATCTTTCCAGATTTCAAATGGGGGTCACTGACCCCATCTAAATAACAAATGCTCTGTAAGGCTACAAATGTATTGTTGTTGCTACTTTTTATTCCTTATCTTTCTATTCAGGCCTCTCCTATTCATATCTCAGTCTCTTATTCAAATGAATACATGGTTGCTAGGGTAATTAGGCTCCTAGCAACCAGAATGCGGAAATTACAAACTGGAGAGCTGCTGAATAGAAAGATAAATAATTCAAAAACCATAAATAATAAAAAATGAAAACCAATTGCAAATTGTCTCAGAATAGCCCTCTCTACATCATACTAACAGTTAATTTAAAGTTGAATAACCCCTTTAATGAATGGAGCTGATTTGTGCAACAACTGTGTGTAAAGTTGAACTGGTGGTGTGTAACTGAGCATTATTTCTCTGATATTGAGTGTTTGGTGTTAATAGGAATAATTGGAGAGCTGAGTAAAAGGAAAGACAAGTAGGAAGTAATTCACATACTGGGAATATCAGCACTGGGTTTGATGCAGACATTTCCTGGCAATACTTTATATGTTTCCCAATAAAAACAGCAAAAGAATATGATTTTTCCCTTTTGTTAATAACTAATTGACTTGTGTGCCCAGAGAATGAAACAAAAGGACCTTTCTATATTTAGTAGAACTCTGTGTTTAGACACAATATAAATCAATATAGCGATTATTCATGGGGCGGAGGTTCAGGGGAGTTGGGGAATGACTATTTCAGAGCTGAAGCTTCTGTTTATTTTTCTCATGAGCAGATAACCCATTGTTACAAGTGCTGACATCTCTAATAAATGCACGGAAGCCAAGGGCAGTTACAGCTGCATGGGTGCTGGTTTTACCCCGGAACACCCATTATTAGATACTGTAGCTGCTTTGAAATCCATCCCATGGCCCATCAGTGGCCAACTTAATACCTACCTGATTTCCTCTACCTACCCCTATAAACCATTGTGCCCCAGACAACCCCCTATCCTCTCATTGAATAGTGCAAAATGGCAAAGGAGCAACTATTGTAACCTGTGTATTTGTGATGAATCCCTGCATTCTGATTGGCCTCTAGCCCCTCTTCTGTCATTGTGTATCAACCATTAGTCCCATTTTCTATGGGATAGTCCCTAAGGCTCAGGGCTAAAAGAAGAAGTGGGTGAGACTTGCGGTTATGCCCAGGGGTAACTGTAACTGGGGCAGCTCAGGGATGTGGCCAAGATTGTCTTATTTTTTGAAAAGGTATTCATATGAGAAGGAGCACCACTTAAACCTAAGAGCATGTGATTAAATCCTGCATTCATATTGCATGTTGCACAGCTCCTTCTCCAGTCATTCCCCAGTCTAGTGCAGAGCTGTTACCCTACCCAGGTTTATTGGCAGTAGGGGGGCATTGGTGAGGTATAACTTGATTTGACCTCAGAGTAACTGTGCATGGTCGAGAGTAACTGTGCATGGTCGAGAGTAACTGTGCATGGTCGAGAGTAACTGTGCATGGCCGAGAGTAACTGTGCATGGTCGAAAGTAACTGTGCATGGCCGAGAGTAACTGGGCATGGCCGAGTATAACTGTGTATGACCAGGAGTAACTGTGCATGGCCGAGAGTAACTGTGCACGGTCAGGAGTAACTGTGTATGGCAGCGGAGTAACTGTGCATGGTCGGAAGTAACTGTCCATGGCCAGGAGTAACTGTGCATGGCCAGGAGTAACTATGTATGGCAGGGTAGTAACTGTGCATGGTCAGGAGTAATTGTGCATGACCAGGAGTAACTGTGCATGGTCGGGAGTAACTGTGTGTGGCTGGAGAATAACTGTGTATGGCCAGGCAGTAGCTGTGTATTGCTGGGAGTAACTGTGCATGGTCAGGAGTAACTGTGAATGACTGGGAGTAACTGTTCATGGCTGGGGAATAACGGTGTATGGCCATGGAGTAACTGTGCATGGCTTGGAGTAGCTGTTCATGGTCGGGAGTAATGCACATTGTTGGGGAGTAACTGTGCATGGCAGTGACTGCGTGGCTGGAAGGAACTGTGCATGGTCGGGGTGTAATTTTGACAGTTGGGAAATAACTGTGCATGCCTGGGACTAAAGGTGGCCATAGACACACAGATCCGATCGTACGAATCGAGGATTCGTACGATTTTCGGATCGTGTGTGGCGTGTCCCGACTTCTTTCGTCCGGCGGAGATCGGTCGTTTGGACGATCGGTCAGGTTTGATTTTGACCCGACCAATCCCGCCGGAACCCAGGGCACATCGTAATCGGATCATTCGGCCATGCGGCCGAACAATCAGATTACACCCGATATAGCCATGTTTGTTAATGGCATATCAGGGAAAGATCCGCTCGTTTGGCGATGTTGCCAAACGAGCAGATCTTTGCATCTATGGCCACCTTTACAGTGCATGGCTGGGAGTAACTGTTCATTGTTGGAAGTATTGTGCCTTGTTGGGGAGTAACTGTGCATGACTGGGAGGAACTGTGCATGATGGATAGTAACTGTGTATGGTTGGGGTGTAATTTTGACAGTTGGAGAATAACTGTGTATGGCTGGGAGTAATGTGCATTGATGGGGAGTAACTGTGCATGGCTGGGAGTAACTGTGTATGGCTGGGAGTAATGTGCATTGTTGGGGAGTAACTGTGCATGACTGGGAGTAACTGTGCATGGTTGTGAGTAAATGTACATGGCTGGGAGTAACTGTGCATGGCTGAGAGTAACTGTGCATGGCTGGGAGTAACTGTGCATGACTGGGAGTAAATGTACATGGCTGGGAGTAAATGTACATGGCTGGGAGTAACTGTGTACATGGTCTGAACTAACTGTGCATGGCTGGGAGTAACTGTGCATGGCATGGAGGGGAACTGTGCATGACGGGGAGTAACTGTGTATGGTTGGGGTGTAAATGTGATTGTTGAGGAAGAATTGTGCATGGCTGGAGAGTACCTGTGCATGACATGGGGTGGAAACTGTGAATGGTCAGTGAGAATTGTACATTGTTGGGGAGTATGCATGGTTGAGGGGTAATTGTGGAGTTGGGGAATAATTGTGCATGGCATGGGGGGTGGAACTGTGCATGGTTTTGCTCTAGTCTCTTGTTTGGTAGGGGTGGGGTGTGTGATTCTACAATATCTAGAGAGATTGTATTGTGTGTGTGTCTATCTTTATCATCAGACCTGGGACATCAATAAATGAAGCATTCTGGGAAATACTACTTCCAATAACTGATTAGTGATAAAGAAGAAGATCAATATGGTTGTTTTGTTCTTGCTACAGACACAAGATCTTTACACTGGAGTTACTTTCTCCTGCCGCCGGCACAATTTAAGATTTGGGAGTTGTCTGTTTGTGAGGGTCAGGAGTGGTGTTTCCTGAAGCATGAAGTCAAACTCTCAACAATGGAGAAGTTCATTCTTCATTCTCCCTGACAGGAGGGTTTCTTTGGCCAAGTGCAGGCAGCACAAAGTGTAGTCTCGTCGCTCTTCATTCTCTTTTAGCTAAACAGTGAGTGGCCTGTCAGGTTGGGACTGGGGGGCTGGTGGGACCCTCCTCACTTGTACAGTGCAGGCAGATATTGTGTAGGAGGAAAGCTGAGCCGAATATCTTAGCACCAAGGAATTCTTCTCACAAGGTCCTTGCAGGGGTGGTCATTAGATTCCCGGTATACAATCCCCCCTCCCTTCACCCTTTGTTGTGTCAGTTTTCTTAGCAGGAGCTTATTATGCTACTATTAACTATGCACTGCCAAATCGAATAATAGACAACTGCTTTCTAAACTGTTTGTTGTTTGTATATGGATAGGAAACTGGCTACAGGATTGGGTACAAAGGGTGGTTGTTAATGGTACAGCTTCAAATGGGAATTATGAGACATATGATCACTATATATAAATATATAAGGGGATATGATCACTATAAATAAATATATAAGGGGGATATGATCACTATATATAAATATATAAGGGGGATATGATCACTATATATAAATATATAAGGGGATATGATCACTATAAATAAATATATAAGGGGGATATGATCACTATATATAAATATATAAGGGGATATGATCACTATATATAAATATATAAGGGGATATGATCACTATAAATAAATATATAAGGGGGATATGATCACTATATATAAATATATAAGGGGGAAATGATCACTATATATAAGTATATAAGGGGATATGATCACTATATATAAATATATAAGGGGGATATGATCACTATATATAAATATATAAGGGGATATGATCACTATATATAAATTTATAAGGGGGATATGATCACTATATATAAATATATAAGGGGGATATGATCACTATATATAAATATATAAGGGGGATATGATCACTATATATAAATATATAAGGGGATATGATCACTATATATAAATATATAAGGGGGATATGATCACTATATATAAATATATAAGGGGGATATGATCACTATATATAAATATATAAGGGGGATATGATTACTATATATAAGGGGGATATGATCACTATATATAAATATATAAGGGACATGAAATAGAGAAAGTACAAAGAAGAGAGACTAAGCTGATAAAGGGAATGGAAGGGATCAGTTATGGGGTAAAGAAAAGTTGGGATTGGTTACACTGGAGGAGAGACAGTTAAGGGGGATTTGATCACTATATACAGGGGCGCGCCGCCAATGAGGCGAGCTGAGCCGCTCGCCTCAGGCGGCAGCACCTGAAAGGATTCCAGGGGCGGCAAAAAGCCGCTCCTGCACCTTTAAGAGCCGAATTTCCGGTTTCTGCCTCCCCTCCCGACGCGTAAGTTGGTGAGGGGGGGCGGCATTGCAGGAGCCGCCTCAGGCGGCTCCTTAGTCAGAATCGCCGCTGACTATATATATAAATATATAAGGGGGTTATACAATATATTCACCAGTAGCGCCTCCCAGCAGACAGGAGGGATCCAATCAGATTAGAGGAAAGGAGGTTTCATGTTAAAGAGGGAAAGGGGTGTTACAGGGAGAGTTGGGAAGTTTTGGGATTTTCTTTCTGAAGTGGCTGTACTGGCAGATACATTAGACAGCTTTAGTAAAGGGTTGGAAGAGGTTTAATCGTGTCCGTAAGCCAATTGCACTATTAAATAGAGCTGGTGTTCTAATAATGTTGCTGTCTGTACTGATACAGGTGATACAGGTAGAACTGCAGTTACACAGCTCGGTTACACTAGGTTTCCTTTTATGTTTAATACCGTTTTTTCTAGAAGATCCTGCATCTCGTTCTATACAAGTTCAGGCATAACCTTGGACAAAACACTGTTGGAATCAGATTTGCTATTGAGAGAAGTGTCTTTTTTCTTTCTCTTCACTGCTGCTTCTGACTTTTAAAGCATCATAGCAGAAGCTATTGTGGTAACTTTTAGTATGTTGTAGAATACCGATTTCCTAGCAATTCTCCAATTGGTCTTCATTATTTATATTATTTTTGAGCTATTGGCCTTGCTCTTTTGCCTCCTTCCAGCTTTTAAATGGGGGTCAGTGACCCCATCTGAAAAACAAATGCTCTGTAAGGCTACACATGTATTGTTATTGTTACTTTTTATTACTCATCTTTCTATTCAGGCCTCTCCTATTTATATTCCAGTCTCTTATTAAAAAAAGTGCATGGTTGCTAGGGGAATTTGGAGTCTGGCAACCAGAAACTGCTAACTAGAGAGCTGCTGCATAAAAAGAAAAATAACTCAAAAACCACAAATAATAAAAAATGAACAACCCCTTTAACAGGCCTGAACTGAATTCTGCTACATTGTTTCAAGAGGCTGAACAAGCAGTGCAGAAAGGGATAAAAGCAAATACTGCTTCCAATTACAATTACATTTAGAAACAATGATAAAATTATTAAAATTTACAGATTTGGGAGAGTTTAGAATGCAATTCTATTTGTTATGCAAAGTACAGGTATGGGATCCATTATCTGGAAACCCGCTATCCAGAAAGCTCAGAATAACGGAAAGGCCGTATCCCATAGACTCCATTTTATCCAAATAATCCAAAATTTGAAAAATGATTTCCTTTTTCTGTGTAATAATAAAACAGTAGTCTGTACTTGATCCCAACTAAGATATAATTAATCCTTATTGGAGGCAAAACCAGCCTATTGGGTTTATTTCATGTTTATATGATTTACTAGTAGACTTAAGGTATGAAGATCCAAATTACAGAAAGATCCGTTATCCAGAAAACCCCAGGTGCAGAGCATTCTGGATAACAGGTCCTATACCGTAGTAGATTAGAGTTTACATTGGAATTAGTAGGAATTATTTGAATTTGCCTGAACTTGATGGAACCTTTCAGCAACAATATTACAACAGAAGCATCGACTGTCTTACCTGTGTTGCTATGGAAACAATAACTCACACATACTGCCAGTCACCTGCTTAGTAGAACCCCATTATCATCATTTCCCATTTTCTCCCATTTAAATCATTAAAAGGAGGAGCTTTTGTCTCTGCCTGCACTGCTGGTTCTGCCTCTTGATACAATGTAGCAGATCAGCTTTGCCTGCATCTGTACAGATCTGTTAATTAGCAGCAGCAGTGCAGAGAAGAGAAAGGGACAGACAGTCACTGACACTGGCAATTCTGGGTCTTATTTCCATGGCCCCTCATTGAGTCAATACAAGAAGGGGCCACATTTAAAGGGACGGCTGCAATTACGCAGTTCGCACGATTGTTTCTCGCAGTTGTCAGGTGACTCCCCCTGAGAGGTACTGGGGGGTGAGTTGCAAGGGGCCTGAAAAACAACACAGACCCCCCCACTGCAGATCGTACTATAAAATAACGCACGGCCTGACACTTCAGCTCTGTGAATTCTCAGCGACTGTCAGATAACAGGATGGTGCTAAATTAGGAAGGAGAATGAGATGCAACAAAAGCTGAATTCCTGCAGATAAATTCCATACTAGCGCTGCTTTATCAGTCTCCGTTAATCACCCAAACTGTGACACTGCACCCACATTTTATTTATCCCTCTGTCTCCCTGCAGTGATTAAGGGTGGAATGGCCCCTTTGTCCACAGGATTTGTGAGTAGCAAGTATCCCCCTGGATACCAGCACAGATATTTACTTTACATGTTAGCTCCAGGTGTTTTTCACTGCACTGCTTTTCCCATGTACACAAAATGTACTAGGCTTATAGCAAAGCTCAAAGGGTGCTTCTCTGTATATTTGTATTTATACATATGGGAGGAGGTGCCATATTGATTCCCTTAGACAGTACAGTATGAGGGTATAGCTTATTGTGTGCCCAGAACATTCCTTCTCTGTATATTTGTATTTATACATATGGGAGGAGGTGCCATATTGATTCCGTTAGACAGTACAGTATGAGGGTATAGCTTATTGTGTGCCCAGAACATTCCTTCTCTGTATATTTGTATTTATACATATGGGAGGAGGTGCCATATTGATTCCCTTAGACAGTACAGTATGAGGGTATAGCTTATTGTGTGCCCAGAACATTCCTTCTCTGTATATTTGTATTTATACATATGGGAGGAGGTGCCATATTGATTCCGTTAGACAGTACAGTATGAGGGTATAGCTTATTGTGTGCCCAGAACATTCCTTCTCTGTATATTTGTATTTATACATATGGTGGGGAGGAGGCGCCATATTAATTCCCTTAGACAGTACAGTATGAGGGTATAGCTTATTGTGTGCCCAGAACATTCCTTCTCTGTATATTTGTATTTATACATAGGGATGTAGCGAACCGCCGATAATGTGTTCGCGAACGCCGTTCGCGAACACCGGCAAAAAATGCGAACAGTTCGCGAACTTCGAACATCCGAAAATCGTTCGATTCGAACGATCGAAGGATTTTAATCGTTCGATCGAACGATTTTCGTTCAAATCGAACGAAAATCGTTCGATTTTAGCGACCGAATGGTCGAATGGTCGAACGATTTTGACGCGAACGCCTATTGGCGAACGTCGCGCGACGTTCGCGAACTTGCGGCGGACGCGAACAGCCGATGTTCGCGCGAACAAGTTCGCCGCAGAACAGTCCGCGACATCCCTATTTATACATATGGGAGGAGGAGGTGCCATATTGATTCCCTTAGACAGTACAGTATGAGGGTATAGCTTATTGTGTGCCCAGAACATTCCTCCTCTGTATACTGTATTTGTATTTATACATATGGGAGGAGGGAGGTGCCATATTGATTCCCTTAGACAGTACAGTATGAGGGTATAGCTTATTGTGTGCCCAGAACATTCCTTCTCTGTATATATGTATTTATAAATATGGAAGGAGGTGCCATATTGATTCCCCTAGACAGTACAGTATGAGGGTATAGCTTATTGTGTGCCCAGAACATTCCTTCTCTGTATATTTTTATTTATACATATGGGGGGGAGGAGGCGCCATATTAATTCCCTTAGACAGTACAGTATGAGGGTATAGCTTATTGTGTGCCCAGAACATTCCTTCTCTGTATATTTGTATTTATACATATGGGAGGAGGAGGTGCCATATTGATTCCCTTAGACAGTACAGTATGAGGGTATAGCTTATTGTGTGCTCAGAACATTCCTTAGGAAATACTTCTTGCTGACAGGTTGCTATGGGTTACTAGACCTTGTATTTTATATGACATATTGGAATAGCTAGGAGCAGTCATGGCAGAAGGCAATTATTCTTTCTGTGGTTCTGGAACATTTTGTGGCAACATCCGACTTTGGGAAACTTGTATCACTTCTTTTCTCTCTTTCATCTCCCACACCCTGACTAAACAGAGCCAACACTCCCGCTGGATAATGGATCTGCCCGAATTATTTTGAGATGAATTTAGAGATAAGGGAAGAGAAAGTGGGATATTCCAGCCATACATTCAGCGCAGAGCTTAGTGACTAACATCTCTCACTATCAGCCTCATTCTCCATTAAGTCATTAATAATCGTCAGGTTTTATCTCTCCAGCTTCGCCATGTACATTATCATGGGGTTTATGGAGGTGAGAAATTCTGGAGGATAAATCTGGATCCTGATTAAATAATATAAACAGAGAGAAATATATATTTCTGAAAACATTCAAAATATTAGTTGGATATGCCAGTTTCTGAAAGGGAAAGTTCACTCTATTTAAGTGTTTTAACTTGACAGTTTCTACCGATGGGAAAGTATATAAGGGAAGCCTGGCATATCTGTACTTGTTAATGTGAGTGGGAGCTGCAATGAGCAGGAGAGTGGTACAGTGGCTCCCATTCCACTGCCTTCTGCCTGTTATTTGCAGGGAGTCAGTATGTTCTGTCTGTCTGTCTGTCTGTCTGTGTATAGACAAATGGAGAGGAAAAATGGAGAGGAGAAATGTATAAGGGGAGAGAAGAGGTAGGATGGGGGAGAGTAAGGCCAAACAGTTGGGGGAGAAAAGGAAAGGAGAGGGGATGAGAGACAGAAGGAGAGAAGGGAAAGGGGGTTAGGGAGTAGAGAGACAAATGGGGGAGAGGAGAAATATAGAAGGGGAGAGAAGAGGGAGGATGGGGAGAGTAAGGCCAAACAGTTGGAGGAGAAAAGGAAAGGAGAGGGGATGAGAGACAGAAGGAGAGAAGGGAAAGGGGGTTATAGAGTAGAGAGACAAATGGGGGAGAGGAGAAATATAGAAGGGGAGAGAAGAGGGAGGATGGGGAGAGTAAGGCCAAACAGTTGGGGGAGAAAAGGAAAGGAGAGGGGATGAGAGACAGAAGGAGAGAAGGGAAAGGGGGTTAGGGAGTAGAAAGACAAATGGGGGAGAGGAGAAATATAGAAGGGAGAGAAGAGGGAGGATGGGGGAGAGTAAGGCTAAACAGTTGGGGGAGAAAAGGAAAGGAGAGGGGATGAGAGACAGAAGGAGAGAAGGGAAAGGGGGTTAGGGAGTAGAAAGACAAATGGGGGAGAGGAGAAATATAGAAGGGAGAGAGAGAAGAGGGAGGATGGGGAAGAGTAAGGCCAAACATTTGGGGGAGAAAAGGAAAGGAGAGGGGATGAGAGACAGAAGGAGAGAAGGGAAAGGGGGTTAGGGAGTAGAGAGACAAATGGGGGAGAGGAGAAATATAGAAGGGGAGAGAAGAGGGAGGATGGGGAGAGTAAGGCCAAACAGTTGGGAGAGAAAAGGAAAGGAGAGGGTATGAGAGACAGAAGGAGAATGGAAAGGGGGTTATAGAGTAGAGAGACAAATGGGGGAGAGGAGAAATATAGAAGGGGAGAGAAGAGGGAGGATGGGGAGAGTAAGGCCAAACAGTTGGGGGAGAAAAGGAAAGGAGAGGGGATGAGAGACAGAAGGAGAGAAGGGAAAGGGGGTTAGGAAGTAGAGAGACAAATGGGGGAGAGGAGAAATATAGAAGGGAGAGAAGAGGGAGAATGGGGAGAGTAAGGCCAAACAGTTGGGAGAGAAAAGGAAAGGAGAGGGTATGAGAGACAGAAGGAGAGAAGGGAAAGGGGGTTATGGAGTAGAGAGACAAATGGGGGAGAGGAGAAATATAGAAGGGGAGAGAAGAGGGAGGATGGGGAGAGTAAGGCCAAACATTTGGGGGAGAA
The DNA here is from genome assembly GCF_017654675.1 of Xenopus laevis. Lineage (NCBI taxonomy): Eukaryota > Metazoa > Chordata > Amphibia > Anura > Pipidae > Xenopus > Xenopus laevis. The sequence continues at coordinate 153,115,940 of NC_054377.1, read as the reverse complement.
AAGGAAAGGAGAGGGGATGAGAGACAGAAGGAGAGAAGGGAAAGGGGGTTAGGGAGTAGAGAGACAAATGGGGGAGAGGAGAAATATAGAAGGGGAGAGAAGAGGGAGGATGGGGAGAGTAAGGCCAAACAGTTGGGAGAGAAAAGGAAAGGAGAGGGTATGAGAGACAGAAGGAGAGAAGGGAAAGGGGGTTATGGAGTAGAGAGACAAATGGGGGAGAGGAGAAATATAGAAGGGGAGAGAAGAGGGAGGATGGGGAGAGTAAGGCCAAACAGTTGGGGGAGAAAAGGAAAGGAGAGGGGATGAGAGACAGAAGGAGAGAAGGGAAAGGGGGTTAGGGAGTAGAGAGACAAATGGGGGAGAGGAGAAATATAGAAGGGGAGAGAAGAGGGAGGATGAGGGAGAGTAAGGCCAAACATTTGGGGGAGAAAAGGAAAGGAGAGGGTATGAGAGACAGAAGGAGAGAAGGGAAAGGGGGTTATGGAGTAGAGAGACAAATGGGGGAGAGGAGAAATATAGAAGGGGAGAGAAGAGGGAGGATGGGGAGAGTAAGGCCAAACAGTTGGGGGAGAAAAGGAAAGGAGAGGGGATGAGAGACAGAAGGAGAGAAGGGAAAGGGGGTTAGGGAGTAGAGAGACAAATGGGGGAGAGGAGAAATATAGAAGGGGAGAGAAGAGGGAGGAATGAGGGAGAGTAAGGCCAAACATTTGGGGGAGAAAAGGAAAGGAGAGGGGATGAGAGACAGAAGGAGAGAAGGGAAAGGGGGTTAGGGAGTAGAGAGACAAATGGGGGAGAGGAGAAATATAGAAGGGAGAGAAGAGGGAGGATGGGGGAGAGTAAGGCCAAACATTTGGGGGAGAAAAGGAAAGGAGAGGGGATGAGAGACAGAAGGAGAAAAGGGAAAGGGGGTTAGGGAGTAGAGAGACAAATGGGGGAGAGGAGAAATATAGAAGGGGAGAGAAGAGGGAGGATGGGAAGAGTAAGGCCAAACAGTTGGGGGAGAAAAGGAAAGGAGAGGGATGAGAGACAGAAGGAGAGAAGGGAAAGGGGGTTAGGGAGTAGAGAGACAAATGGGGGAGAGGAGAAATATAGAAGGGGAGAGAAGAGGGAGGATGGGGGAGAGTAAGGCCAAACATTTGGGGGAGAAAAGGAAAGGAGAGGGGATGAGAGACAGAAGGAGAGAAGGGAAAGGGGGTTAGGGAGTAGAGAGACAAATGGGGGAGAGGAGAAATATAGAAGGGGAGAGAAGAGGGAGGATGAGGGAGAGTAAGGCCAAACATTTGGGGGAGAAAAGGAAAGGAGAGGGTATGAGAGACAGAAGGAGAGAAGGGAAAGGGGGTTATGGAGTAGAGAGACAAATGGGGGAGAGGAGAAATATAGAAGGGGAGAGAAGAGGGAGGATGGGGAGAGTAAGGCCAAACAGTTGGGGGAGAAAAGGAAAGGAGAGGGGATGAGAGACAGAAGGAGAGAAGGGAAAGGGGGTTAGGGAGTAGAGAGACAAATGGGGGAGAGGAGAAATATAGAAGGGGAGAGAAGAGGGAGGATGAGGGAGAGTAAGGCCAAACATTTGGGGGAGAAAAGGAAAGGAGAGGGGATGAGAGACAGAAGGAGAGAAGGGAAAGGGGGTTAGGGAGTAGAGAGACAAATGGGGGAGAGGAGAAATATAGAAGGGAGAGAAGAGGGAGGATGGGGGAGAGTAAGGCCAAACATTTGGGGAGAAAAGGAAAGGAGAGGGGATGAGAGACAGAAGGAGAAAAGGGAAAGGGGGTTAGGGAGTAGAGAGACAAATGGGGGAGAGGAGAAATATAGAAGGGGAGAGAAGAGGGAGGATGGGAAGAGTAAGGCCAAACAGTTGGGGGAGAAAAGGAAAGGAGAGGGGATGAGAGACAGAAGGAGAGAAGGGAAAGGGGGTTAGGGAGTAGAGAGACAAATGGGGGAGAGGAGAAATATAGAAGGGGAGAGAAGAGGGAGGATGGGGGAGAGTAAGGCCAAACATTTGGGGGAGAAAAGGAAAGGAGAGGGGATGAGAGACAGAAGGAGAGAAGGGAAAGGGGGTTAGGGAGTAGAGAGACAAATGGGGGAGAGGAGAAATATAGAAGGGGAGAGAAGAGGGAGGATGGGGGAGAGTAAGGCCAAACAGTTGGGAGAGAAAAGGAAAGGAGAGGGTATGAGAGACAGAAGGAGAGAAGGGAAAGGGCGTTAGGGAGTAGAGAGACAAATGAGGGGGAACAAGGGTTTGTTCACTTTTACATAGAGGGGCACATTTACAAAGCTCGAGTGAAGGATTCGAATTAAAAAAACTTCGAATTTCGAAGTGTTTTTTGGGCTACTTCGACCATCGAATTGGCTACTTCGACCTTCGACTACGACTTCGAATCGAACGATTCGAACTAAAAATCGTTCGACTATTCGACCATTCGATAGTCGAAGTACTGTCTCTTTAAGAAAAACTTCGACCCCCTACTTCGGCAGCTAAAAGCTACCGAAGTCAATGTTAGCCTATGGGGAAGGTCCCCATAGGCTTGCCTGAGATTTTTTGATCGAAGGATATTCCTTCGATCGTTGTATTAAAATCCTTCGAATCGTTCGATTCGAAGGATTTAATCGTTCGATCGTTCGATCGCAGGATTTGCGCTAAATCGTTCGACTTCGATATTCGAAGTCGAACGATTTTGGTTCCTAGTCGAATATCGAGGGTTAATTAACCCTCCATATTCGACCCTTCATACATCTGCCCCTAAGTTGTAGTAGAAATAAGTCAAATCAACTGGACTCGCTGTGTTTATCTTGAAGACGTTTCACAAGTCATCTGGCCGGCTTTCTCAATTCAGAAATCTTCAAGAAAAAACACAGCGAGTCCAGTTGATTTGACTTATTTACAGAAATACCATGACCTGGATGAATGAGAATCTTCACAAGCTTCAGTTGTAGTTTGCTATAGAGTGTCCAGTTCTTTGCAAATTTTCAATTGAACTTCATTCATATAGATTTTAAGTTGGTTATTTTTCTCTTCTGCCTCTCTTTCCCATATGTGTAATGGGGGGTCACTGACCCTCCCCCCACAGACAGAAACCTATTGTTCTATAAAGCTACACCATTGTTGTTATTGACACTGTTTATTACATCTCTTTCTATTCAGGCTCCATATATTGCTCTTGGAGTTGCTCATTCAAACCCACTGTTTGGTTGCTATGGTAAACTGGACCCTGGTAACCAGATAGCTGGTGAAATTTCAAACTGAGGAGCTGCTCAACTCTAAACTAAATCGTTCAAAAACATGATAAAATTAAAACCAATTGCAAACAGTGTTAGAAAATGTCCATCGTACGAAATGGTCACTTAAAGGTGAACCAACCGCTGTTTTTATTATATTATTATATTATATTGCTGAGGAGCTACAGCTTCTACTATATTGACTTGTATGTAACTCACGTGCCTTTAGCCTTAAACTAATCCATTGACTTCATCATAATTGGAAGGTCCGTCGGTACCAGAAAACTCTGGGCTGAAAGAGTGCCTGACTCAGCGCATATTGTACAGCGGGGCTAGTGATTGTTGATCCAGCGGCCCACTCAGCATATTCCAACCCAGCGTTGATTCCGTAACTATTGTCTACATCCCGGCTTCCAATGGGATTCAAGGCGAGGAAATGTCTGTGGCTGGTGCACAATATACTGACACATTCAATTAAAGGCCCAGCTTCCTACTCACTGCCTATTGGACAGCAACATGCAAAGATCTGTTGAGAGTTATATACATTGGAAAGTTCTGCTATTTATGGCAGGCATCTCCTCTACAGATCCCTTCCTCTAAACTATTTGCAACCCTACCAATTCATTCTATTACTTGATGGTCTTTACAATAAAGAAAGCCTTTCTATGCTTATGGTGAAATCTCCTTTCCTCCACTCTCACTTGCAATACCCTATACCGATTCAATGTATGTAAGAGGGATGTTTCCTTCTTCTTCTGGTTAAGTCACAATGATTGAGAGCCAAGTTTATAAATAAGCAACCGCTATTCAGCTGGCAGTTGGTATATGATAATCATAGTTTAATGCAATTGGTGGATGCTAATTCACCAATGGATGACAAGGACAGAAGTTGGATTCTGGGAAATTCATATTTTTGGGTGTACTGGGTGTTGGAGGGTGTAAAATCTTGTGTGTTCTATAAGTTTAATGATGCTGTTTGTGGATGCTGGGGATTAGGGTTTAGCTGCTGGGTATGTATTGCTGAGAGATGTAGGATGGTTAGAGTTGATGGGTGATGCTGGGAGTTGAATGCTGCTGTTTGAGATTATAGGAGTTTGTGAATGATCTTGGTGCATAGAGTCGAGGGGTTCGAGTTGGTGCAGGAGATCTGGTTGCTAGAGTCCAAATTCCCCTAGAAACCATACATTGATTTAATAAGATTTAAATAAGAGACTGGAATGTGAAAAGGAGAGGCCTGAATAGAAAGAGGAGTAATAAAAAGTAACAATAACAATACATTACAGAACATTTGTGTTTTAGAAGGTGTCAGTGACCCCCATTTGAAAGCTGGAAAGAGCCAGAAGACGGCAAATAGTTCAAAAACTATAACAAATTAAGGCCAATTGAAAAATTGCTTAGAATTAGCCATTCTCTAACATACTAAAAGTTAGTGAACTATCCCTTTAAAGGATGTCATTGAGATATTGATGTTTGGAGAATATTCTCGGCTGACATTCAGAATGGAAGGGTGATGTAGGGTAATTGTAGTATTGGAAGGAGGCTACTGGGTAATTCTGAGAGCGGGAGGATGGTGTTGATGGGTGCTGAGCATTTGGAGGATTTAAAACTTGGAGAGGGCTGTTGGCAGATACTAGTTGAAGTATCCTCTTGGTGGATGGTAAGAGTAAGAAAAGTTGTTGATGGGTTTTGGTAGAAGAAGAATGTTGCTGGATGTGCTCAGAGATGGGAGGGGGTTTCTGTTGTGGGACTCTATGTAGGGTGCTGTGGCCAAAAGCTGAAAGAAGAAGGGTGCTTTGGCATACAATAATGATTGGATGACTTTGGGTAGGGCCTACAATGAGGTATCCCATTAGCTCAGATCATGTCAGTTAGGATCCTCTATTATATATTAATTGTAGGGCAAAGGTTAACCATTTCCACTGCAATTGTTGCTTTACATTTTCTTCTTTTTATTTTCTATTAGATGCTTGAAGACAACATGAAATTGGAATGCAAATGTCACGGGGTCTCCGGATCCTGCACCACGAAAACCTGCTGGACCACCCTCCCCAAATTCCGCGAGCTCGGCTTCCTCCTGAGAGACAAGTACAACGAAGCTGTTCAAGTGGAGCCAGTGAGAGCGAGCAGAAACAAGCGCCCCACCTTCCTCAAGATCAAAAAGCCCCTCTCTTACCGCAAACCCATGGACACCGACCTGGTCTACATCGAGAAGTCCCCAAACTACTGTGAAGAAGACCCAATGACTGGCAGCGTGGGAACGCAAGGGCGACTGTGCAACAAAACAGCTCCGCACACGAGTGGCTGTGATCTGATGTGTTGTGGGCGAGGGTATAACACACACCAGTACTCCAGGGTGTGGCAATGCAACTGCAAGTTCCACTGGTGCTGCTACGTCAAATGCAACACTTGCAGTGAAAGAACGGAGGTCTTCACCTGTAAATGATTCTCTGTTGCAGCAGCGTCGGACTGGACCACCAAGAGCAGATTAAGGCATCAAGTTGGGTCAGTCACTTGGACTTATAACTTGTAACATTGAGGAAAGCAAGAGAAAAGGAGGGAGGTGATGGAACCAGCATCACGGTTGAGAAGAACAGGAATGGAGAGATCAAAGGAGAGAAGTGGGAAGAAGAAAGGAACACTAGAGAACAGGTGAGAAGAGAGGAGAGGATGCAATTGGAAATTTTAGTGAGATAAAGAAGGAGAGTAGGAACATTATTTTAGAGTGGCCCATGGTCTATGGCTTTCTGGTGGTCTCCTATCACTCCAGTCCAACACTGAGCCAGACAAGAGGACACCCAAAAACCCTGGGAACTTATTTTGTACATTTGCACAAGACTCTCATTTGCATTCTGAACTCTTTGGATGTGTATAACCCCCCCCCCCGCTATTTATAAGGGGCATCTGATGTCACTCATTCAGAGGCAGACAAAAAATAAATGACTGGAGTGTCAGCCAATAAAGAACAGACACGGAATGATAAGAACTGTCTTCTTCTGGGGAAAAGTCAATCACAGGGGCAATAATAGATCTATACAGAGTGTGTGTTCTCACATGGACCCCCAGAACAGCTGGCGTCTGAGGGGATAGGACTCCCCCACAATGGGCCGGCGTGACTTTCTGCTCAGAGTGTGGATTATGCAGATTTTGTTTGTGAAAAGACTCACAATCATTCCACTCTACTCTACTTCCCAGACACCCCCAGCTCCTTCCCAGACACCTCCCCCCAGCTCCTTCCCAGAGAGCCCCCCGAGTCCTTTCCAGACACCCCAACTACTCCTTCCAAGACACCCCCCCTCTCCTTCGGAGACACCACCGGCACCTTCCCAGACAGTCCCCCAACTCCTTCCCAGACACCCCCCTGTTCTTTCCCAGACACCCCCGGCTCCTTCCCAGACACCCCACTGACTCCTTTCCAGACACCCCCCTGTTCCTTCCCAGACACCCCACTGACTCCTTCCCAGACACCCCCCTGTTCCTTCCTAGACACCCCACTGACTCTTTCCCAGACACCCCCCCTGTTCCTTCCCAGACACCCCACTGACTCCTTCCCAGAAACCCCCCTGATTGACTTCTCAATGACTTCCCTTTCTCTGTGTCCCTAATGCATTGTCACTGGACTGAGCATACTAGTTATGATATTTAACAAGATATTATAGATTAAACTAATATTAATTTATTGAATATGTGGGGGAGGATAAGATCACTGCCTGCTGGAAATATTCTGTATAAAAGTAGTGTAACGGCTGAGAGATATTATCTGTAAATAGAGGGTTCACCCTGATGTTCTTGGGGGTTGAAGTTCTTTCTCTGACATCTCTTTGCTGCTCATCATCTTCCTCTTCGCTCAATATTTAATTGTCTGGAAGCAGTTTGGATGCAAAATCAGTGGAATTCTATTGGCAAATCTTTCATCTTTTTGTTAAAAAACCCCAAAAAAGAATATATTTTGTAAGAGACTATTTTTATATGAATATTTTATTTATACTCTTTGCTCGTCTCATTCTATAACCTCCCTTCCTTGGGGCACATAACAGCCGGAGGGCACATGTCGGGGGGTTTCATTGGTGGGTGTAGCCTCAGGCAGGAGAATTGTATTGATTATGATGTCATTGATCCAAACGCACAATGAATGTTATTAATGCGGCCGGATTAAGCTTTTTATTGGCAGTGTGGATTTTTCCATTATCCGTTTGCAGAAGATACACATTGGGCACGCAAGCGCTGGATTAACTCCATTGGATTCATTTCTGCTCCCTCACCCTATTTGTTTCCCACCCATGAAAGCGGTGGCGTTATTACTGGTAAATGCGCTGTGTGTGCTCTCCTCTAAACCTCTGTATTGTGCTGCTGTCACACTGGATTTGATCTCTCGCAGACTATTATAAGCAGCCTGATCTACAGTCTCATACACATACTGGTCTTGGGGTGGGGCAGAACTGCAATTCAAACACCAAAACAATCCTAATTGGGCTTTGAACTCAACCAAATCAATCTATTTATTATCTAAACACAGTTTCCCCAGTTTGGCCTTTAAAATTTACAGTTTTGGATATTGTATTAAAGTAAAACTAAGCTTAAAGGGATTAACTTTGTATTTTGACTTTCATTATATATATATATATATATATATATATATATATATATATATATATATATATATATATATATATACATATATATATATATATATATATATGTGTGTATATATATATATATATATAATGAAAGTCAAAATACAAAGTTAATTATTAATTAATATCCCATGGCAGTATAAATACCAGCATCAGACTTGATTCATAATTAATAACTTTCCTCACTTTCTGCTTGATGATTTCTCCCTACCCCTAATCTTAGCTCCTCCCCAGAAGCCCAGAGCCCACTGAGCATGTGCAGTGCCACTGACACACAAGAGATGCCTAATAAAATAAGGAGATGGTGGGCTGCTGGGGGGCCTCATTTATCCAAGGGGTGGCCTCCTGCTCCAAATCTTTGAAGCAGGCATGTGCTTGAAGGGTGTTTTTTTTTGTTTTTTTTTTATGGAAGTGGGGTGGGAGCGATTGGCTGCACCTGGGGTGACAGTTTGGGGCAGAGGGGTGGTTGCTGGAGGTGCAAACTGCCTTTTTGTAGGGGCGAGTGTTTGAGAGTTAAGGTGCAGGAATTCTGGGATTATGGGGAACTGTTCCACTTCTGTTCCTTTGCCCCTTTCACACTCTTTCTAAATAAGACCCATAGTGATTTCCAGGTTTCCGTGCAGTTGGTCTGGTTTAGTCCAATCCCGGTTCATGTTGACAAGAGCAGCGCCGCTGTAACCGATATCCAATGAAATTGCAGATTTGGATAATTTATTGTCTGACCACTGAACTGATGAAAAACATAAGATTACAGATATTTCTTATATAAAAGACCTTTTTTGTTTTTGTGTAATAACGACTGAAATGGAAACCCGTCTTCCAGTGATGTTTCCTGAAGAATTTCAGCAGTTTGGATAAGTCTGAACCTGATCTCACAGAGAACAATTCGACTTGGCTACGAGATCTGCGAGTCTTGTGGCAAATTTACTACTCGACTGGCTTTGTCGTCTCTTCTATCGTAATGCAAAATATTTGTCATTTATTAAAGTCCTGCTCTGCAATTCTTATTCGCCTGAAATGGGGGCTCACTTTTACCTGAACTTTTTGTATGTTGCAGAATGTCCGAATGTTTCACTTGGTCTTCCTTAGTTTTATTTATAGTTTTTTAATTATGAATCTTCTTCTGCATCTTTCCAGCTGTCAGGTGGGGGGTCACTGACCCCTGCAGCTGAAAAACATTTGCTCTGTAAGTAAGGCTACTTCTTTTGTTATCGTTACTATTTAGTCAGTGACATAACTAGATATTACTCGGCCCAACGGCATATTATTTTTCAGACCCCCAACATGTTTAAAGGTTGACTTGTTTTACCAATATTTATTGAAACTGTACATGAATTAGGGCTTTATGGGGCCCCCATACCCCCAGGGCACCCCCCTGCACCCTGATTTAAGTACTTATCTTTCTATAACAGCCCTCCTCTACTCATCCTTCAGCCTCTCATCCAACCCAATTCCTGGTTGCTAGGGTAAACTGATCCCTAGAAACTAGATATCTGCTAAAATTCCACACTTGAGAGCTGCTGAACAAAAAGCTAAACTATTCAAAAACAAAAAAATAAAACAAAATGCAAATAGTCTTAGAACATGAATGTCTACAATATACTCAAAGTTAATTCCACCCCTTTATAAGGAAACATAACAAAGCTTTTGGCCATGAATTCTTTTTTTCATTGGTGATAAGAGACCAATGATTGTATCAGTTCAGCCATGTACTTAGCATCAATACATTTTTCGATCTGAAAATGTAATTTCTTTGCAATTTTCTCTAAAACTCTCAACAAATGTTACATAGATCATGCACAAAGTATAATGCACCTCGCAAGAAAAGGAGGTGTATCAGCTAGGCAACCTCTAGGCACAGGAGTGGGCAGAACTAGTTCTTCCGCCTACTGTCAATAATAAGGATATTAGAGGGGTTGTTCTGTGACCATATAAAGGCACAAGGCTGCAGGCTGAGTTATACAGGGAACTCTGAGTATCACTCATGTATTATAAGGGATAATGTACCCCCTACTGTAAATGATAAGGATATTAGAAGTCACTGAGGGGTTGTTCTGTGACCATATAAAGGCACAAGGCTACAGGCTGAGTTATACAGGGAACTCTGAGTATCACTCATGTATTATAAGGGATAATGTACCCCCTACTGTAAATGATAAGGATATTAGAAGTCACTGAGGGGTTGTTCTGTGACCATATAAAGGCACAAGGCTGCAGGCTGAGTTATTCAGGGAACTCTGAGTATCACTTATGAATTATAAGAGATAATGTACCCCCTACTGTAAATGATAAGGATATTAGAAGTCACTGAGGGGTTGTTCTGTGACCATATAAAGGCACAAGGCTACAGGCTGAGTTATACAGGGAACTCTGAGTATCACTCATGTATTATAAGGGATAATGTACCCCCTACTGTAAATGATAAGGATATTAGAAGTCACTGAGGGGTTGTTCTGTGACCATATAAAGGCACAAGGCTACAGGCTGAGTTATACAGGGAACTCTGAGTATCACTCATGTATTATAAGGGATAATGTACCCCCTACTGTAAATGATAAGGATATTAGAAGTCACTGAGGGGTTGTTCTGTGACCATATAAAGGCACAAGGCTGCAGGCTGAGTTATTCAGGGAACTCTGAGTATCACTTATGTATTATAAGAGATAATGTACCCCCTACTGTAAATGATAAGGATATTAGAAGTCACTGAGGGGTTGTTCTGTGACCATATAAAGGCACAAGGCTACAGGCTGAGTTATACAGGGAACTCTGAGTATCACTCATGTATTATAAGGGATAATGTACCCCCTACTGTAAATGATAAGGATATTAGAAGTCACTGAGGGGTTGTTCTGTGACCATATAAAGGCACAAGGCTGCAGGCTGAGTTATACAGGGAACTCTGAGTATCACGCATGTATTATAAGGGATAATGTACCCCCTACTGTAAATGATAAGGATATTAGAAGTCACTGATGGGTTGTTCTGTGACCATATAAAGACACAAGGCTGCAGGCTGAGTTATACAGGGAACTCTGAGTATCACTCATGTATTATAAGGGATAATGCACCCCCCTACTGTAAATGATAAGGATATTAGAAGTAACTGAGGGGTTGTTCAGTGACCATATAAAGGCACAAGGCTGCAGGCTGAGTTATACAGTGAACTCTGAGTATCACTCATGTATTATAAGGGATAATGTACCCCCTACTGTAAATGATAAGGATATTAGAAGTCACTGAGGGGTTGTTCAGTGACCATATAAAGGCACAAGGCTGCAGGCTGAGTTATACAGTGAACTCTGAGTATCACTCATGTATTATAAGGGATAATGTACCCCCTACTGTAAATGATAAGGATATTAGAAGTCACTGAGGGGTTGTTCTGTGACCATATAAAGACACAAGGCTGCAGGCTGAGTTATACAGGGAACTCTGAGTATCACTCATGCATTATAAGGGATAATGTAACCCCTTACTGTAAATGATAAGGATATTAGAAGTGATGAGTTCTGTGACCATATAAAGTACAAGTAAATCGGTTGATTCATACTGTGTGGGGTTTGGACCTACAAGTGCTTTGAATGACTGATATGCAATGTACTTCCATTAGGACCACTCAGCAGATGATACACTACAATAAAAACATAAAAACACATGGAGATGCATTCCTCATGTCAGCAGGAGAAAAGGAATAGGGGAGAATAAAAGTCTGGGGGGCACTGTCTGTTTCTGCCGCTGCCCATGCCTCTTGAGTGCACCATTTTGGAAAGTCAGCCTATCGTTTTATTGAAATGTAATATTAAGAAGAGTTCACTACAAATTAATTTAAATCCCCATATATCAGTATCTAGCGAGTCTTTCATTTACATTGTGCCATTGCTTTGCTGTCCCAGCACGTGACACAGGGCAGCTCAAGGTGCCCACGAGAATATATTTACAGTCAAACCCTGATTTTAGGTGCCCCTGTATTACGTTTTCCTGGATTTTGTGATCTACATATCCTACAATACAGTATTTTTATTCTCTGAGCCCCCTAAAAGGCATTCCACAGTGGCGGAACTACCTGGGGTGCAGAGGGTGCGATTGCACCAGGGCTGCACCCACTCAGGCCCGCTGGTGGAAAAAAATCTCCTCAAGAGGGGGGTGTGTGTGGGGGGGGGTCCCGGATGCATGGCCTGCACCCGGGCCCTGCGCCCCCTAGTTACGGTACTGGCATTCCAAATCCCCCGGTGCATTTTATTATGCCAAAAATGCCTCCAAACCAGACATCTCCTTGAACCCTTTTATCTTTTAGCTCAATCTAGATCTCCCCTGAATAGGTTCCAAATTCCTATCAGTATGTACTAAGGCCACCACTTGTAGACTCTAGCCTTTGCTATTAACCCTTCCACATAAATACTCTAAAAGGAGGAGATGAGTGAATAACAGGCATTTCCAGGCTGCACGCTGTGACTTGTCTCCCCTGTGACTGTTGGAGAGACTGTGGAAACATTTTGACAAAAAGAGATATATCTATATAAAAATACTGTAAATATACATGATCACTCCATGGCGAGGAATAGAGCTAGTTCATTCCTGTAGAAGCAAGTAGGAAATCCCCATTTCACTGTATGAGAGCTGATCATTTCTCTGAACCTGTTTCTGACAGGAAGATTCTTAGATCCGATGGAATGAAGAGTCTTTCCGTCTTTCTAGACATGGCTCCAGGTGCTTTTGTTGACTGGGAACTTCTACAGACTAATATCTCATGATGGATGGGATCCAGGGAAAATATTTAGCTCTTCCTCGAGGCAAACTCTTGCCCAGGATGTCTTCATCACAGTAGGTGCTCTTCATTGCAAGTTTGGGAAAGATTCCTACAAAGCCATGTTTGGACAAAGAAGTCCCAGAAGTGGTTCTGGAAAGAATTCATAATCCTACATCTGTTTTATACTTCTCACAAAATGGGAGATGGGACGTTTATGGGTTCTTCAACCTCAAACTCACATAGCATTGTTTCACTAGGTTTCTTTTCAGCCCACATTGGTTTCACTATTGGTTTCCACTTATTATCACTTGTAGCAGGGTGAAGGGGATCCATTATGTAAAATGTTTGTGATTAGTGACACTAGACAAACAGGGCAGTAATTTACATTTTTCCATGAAACTCCTCTAATCATGTTTTTCTATCAGTTGCTTTGGCACAACCATTTTAAAAGGTTAAGGCAGAGGATGTTGGGTTTATATCTTGCAATTTAAGGGAACAAACAATTTAAAATCAAATTCAGTACTCATTTCAGAAGAAAACATTTTAAATCTAAAGGGGGCCATACATGGGCAGATTAAAACTGGTGATAACGGTCCTTTAGACCATGTTTGATTTTTCCTGCGATGAAGGATTGGTCCTACGACCCGTCGGCACCCATTCTCTTCATTGTAAATCGTTTGTTCGGCCTTAATGCCGAATGTTAGGATTAACGCAATATCTTATTGGTGGATCTTATTGTGTATGGTCACCTTTAGTCGTATTTTGGTCTTAAAATGTTTTTAACAAGAGCTTGAAGTCTTCTTCTGGGATTAGATGAAGCAGTTACAAAATTTGGCATCATCTGCCCTTTTTTTTCTGTTGGTCTGAATGTGACCAGTGTTGGTTAAATCACGACCTTGGCTCATACTTGACAACCTTCTCATCTTAGTTTTGACTTCTGCTTGAAAACTCTTTTATCTGGGATGGATAATCAGGACTGGGCGATGGATGTGGTGGTTCCGTCCTCAAGGAGTGTTGACGCTCCATTGTATTGGTCACTTAGCCTGTGAGCAGCAAAGAATGAGGACAACCATGTCCCCATCAGGCACTAATTCATATACCATTTCAATTAATGTTGGGAAAACAGGTCAACCTCTAGGCATTTGCTGTGGGGCCCAGTAATATCTAGTCACACCAGTAACGTAACTAGTAGTTCCCAGGCCTGGGTGGAGGCTGTACACCCGGACCCCCCACCCCCCTCTCCGGAAGAAATTTTTATGCTGGATTTGCTCCAGTGAGATTATCCAGCAGGCCCTGAGGGGATGCGAGCCTGAGTACAGTCCCACCTGCCTCACCTCTGGTAGTTCTGCCCCTGAGTTCCGCCATTGCTTACCACCTGTCTATTAGACATGTTACTTGAGGCTGGGGGTGACATGATGCCACCCCCCTCACTGACCTCTCTGGCAGGTAGAGGCAGGGGCCACTTGCAAGTGCAAAAAGCACAATTGTGCTCTCTGATCTAAAATAGCCAAATTGTACATTTTGATGAACCAGACAGAGCAATCTTCTTCTAACCTACATTTTATTTATTCTTGTACTGGAAAGTAAAGTACAGAACACAAAGGGAATTTTTTAGTTAAAACGTCCCACAAGAATGGGAAAATGGCAGGGATACCCTGTAAGTGCTCCAGCTAAAGTACTGTTTCAATGACTTGCTTGAGCAGAGGGAACGTGGAGGCATCGCTGATGGATGGCTTTCTCTTGGCTTTATCACATCAGCCATCAGTTGCTACAACAACGCTACTGTGCTGCAGAAAATTCTACTGAGCGGCTGAGAGAATCCTGATTATCTGTGAACACAATGTTAGCTATGTCAGACCGAAGAAAAAACATCCGGGTTTTCTTGTGTTTGGCAGAAAAAATAAAGTCAGAGTTTGCAAAGGCCAAGTCATTCTGAAAAGAATTTACATTAAAAAGAGAGATGTTTGGTGCATGATGTCACAATCACTCAGAGATTCTTTTTTACCTCAACGTTTAACTTGGGGGAAAAAATAAGATATAATTTGTTAAAGAAGATAAAAATCTGATTTCCCTTCAACACTACTTGGAGTTTCATGTGAAGATGTTGATTATCACTTTTAACGGATGTAATTCATGATAAGTCTGAGAGAGAGAGAGAGAGAGAGAGAGAGAGAGAGAGAGAGAGAGAGAATATGGGGTATAGCTGAGGCAATAAAGGGAATCTAAAGGATGATACAGAGTGTGCTGCTCATGGTATATAAACGTTTTTTTCTTTATAAGATTAATGATAAAACGGCTCTTTCCTTTCGCAGACTCGATGAATACAAGTTGCAATTTCTAGTAGGACATCCGGTGGCCCTACTCTCCAGCTGCCACATGAGATATACCTGAAAGTTCCCAGAGAAAGATGCTGTGGTTGGCATGTGGTCTTCTTATTACACCAAAAATGCAATTTTATTTGCAATATGGTGCCAAGAACCCAGAAATAAACAATGGAAACCATGAGTTAAGGTGCCCATACACTGAGAGATACGCTCGTTTGGCGATGTCGTCAAACGAGCGGATCTCTCCCCGATATGCCCACCTTGAAGTGGGCAATATTGGGCTGTTCCGATCGTGGGCCCTAGGGCCCAACAATCGGATCCTAACGAATAGCAATGGGCGGTCGGATCGCGGGACCACATCAACGAATAGATGCGGCCGGGATTTTTTGTCCCATCCGATCGAGATCTGGCCGACTTTCAGCCAGATCTCGATCAGTGAAGCCCGTCGGGGGACCCCATACACGGGCCAATAAGCTGCCGACAGGGTGTGTCGGCAGCTTTTTTATCGGCCAGTGTATGACCACCATTAAACTGGTTGAAAGGTGTCTTTGTCAATGTCATAGTCTTATTTCTTTATAGAGAGCAGATCAGGATGTCTAGAAAAAACTTCAGGGACATCTGCCATTGACTTCTACATGACCTTGACAGGTTTGAGATGTATTGGAGTTTATTTTCATATTTGAATTTTTAGCTGCTTTGGGGGTATCATAGATCTCTGAAAATTTGAGTTTTTATTTTTCCACAAAAAATTCAAGTTTAAACTGACCATAAAAAGTCAAGGCTTAATAAATGAGCCCCTTACACACTGTACCAAGTCAAACTAGATCTAACATGAAAAAGCCAAAACCAGTCAAATCCGGATTTGTCCTTTAGCCATTCATTAATGTGTAAAAGCAAGTAAAGTTATTCAGATTTGTTTATCTTCCCACGTCAAGTTCAATCGGCTTTGCTGAGACCTGAAAGCAATGATAATGGGATAAGCCTAAACATCATTTGCATAATATAAGCACAACAGAAAATACATTCTCCTTGGAGGTCCCTCCTTTGTACCATAGAGTAAAGCCAAGGTCAGATGGTCACAGGTCAAAGGTCGGAATGTCATACTTCCCTACATCAGGGTATTTAAATGATGTCTCTTCTTTTCTCTGTCTGCTCCTTTTGTAGTCTTCTTAGAACATAAGTCGCCCTTTGTACTAAATGTAGAAAGAAAATGGCCCCCTTGGAATGTTGCGTTTTGTAAATCTTGTTGGCCATTTCTTTCCTTCTCAGATGTGACTTCAATATAAATGTAGAGCAGGGAATTTATCATTGTAAAGCAAAAGTGGAGCCTACTTCATGTGTTGATGGATTTTGATAATTGACAGTGAATATTCACGTCTTAGGTGCCGGCAATTTTCCATGAAAATAGTTGTCAATGTTGGAATAGAAAATAATGCATTCTAACACATTTCGGAAATGCTAAGATTTGTATCGTGCCTCAGAAGTTTTGCTAAGACCAGCGATGCCCAGGAAACTTCTCACGGGTTTATTCTTTCATTTTGTTAAAAAGAAATTCTCAAGACTCGCATAGGAAATGAAGGATCTCACAGGTCTGGATTGGAGAAGAAGATATGGAAATTGTAATATTCCAGTGCATTGCCATTGCAGTACATTGTCTATTTATGAAGCATCAAAAAGTTTCCATCAAAAGATTCCAGGAAAATCAGTGTTGATATTGAAATAAAAATTTCAGTGAAATGGCAGAATCTTCTTGCAAACTCTTTACATTTCCACGTGATTATTGGGATAATGATCTGTACCTTTATACAGAACCCCACTGTCCCTCTATACTCCTGCACCCCCAAACCTTGGGGATAATGATCTGTATCTCACACATATATTGATACTGTACATCAGTCAGGAACCCCACTGTCCCTCTATACTCCTGCACCCCCAAACTTTGGGGATAATGATCTGTATCTCACACATATATTGATATTGTACATCATTCAGGGACTCCACTATTTCTTCTATACTCCTGCACCCCCAAACCTTGGGGATAATGATCTGTATCTCACACATATATTGAGTTTGTACATCAGTCAGGAACCCCACTGTCCCTCTATACTCCTGCACCCCCAAACCTTGGGGATAATAATCTGTATCTCACACATATATTGATATTGTACATCAGTCAGGAACCCCACTGTCCCCTCTATACTCCTGCACCCCCAAACCTTGGGGATAATGATCTGTATCTCACACATATATTGATATTGTACATCATTCAGGAACCCCACTGTCCCCTCTATACTCCTGCACCCCCAAACCTTGGGGATAATGATCTGTATCTCACACATATATTGATATTGTACATCATTCAGGAACCCCACTGTCCCTCTATACTCCTGCACCCCCAAACCTTTGGATACTGATCTGTATCTCACACATATATTGATACTGTACATCAGTCAGGAACCCCACTGTCCCCTCTATACTCCTGCACCCCCAAACCTTGGGGATAATGATCTGTATCTCACACATATATTGATATTGTACATCAGTCAGGAACCCCACTGTCCCCTCTATACTCCTGCACCCCCAAACCTTGGGGATAATGATCTGTATCTCACACATATATTGAGTTTGTACATCAGTCAGGAACCCCACTGTCCCTCTATACTCCTGCACCCCCAAACCTTGGGGATAATAATCTGTATCTCACACATATATTGATATTGTACATCAGTCAGGAACCCCACTGTCCCCTCTATACTCCTGCACCCCCAAACCTTGGGGATAATGATCTGTATCTCACACATATATTGATATTGTACATCATTCAGGAACCCCACTGTCCCCTCTATACTCCTGCACCCCCAAACCTTGGGGATAATGATCTGTATCTCACACATATATTGATATTGTACATCATTCAGGAACCCCACTGTCCCTCTATACTCCTGCACCCCCAAACCTTTGGATACTGATCTGTATCTCACACATATATTGATACTGTACATCAGTCAGGAACCCCACTGTCCCCTCTATACTCCTGCACCCCCAAACCTTGGGGATAATGATCTGTATCTCACACATATATTGATATTGTACATCAGTCAGGAACCCCACTGTCCCCTCTATACTCCTGCACCCCCAAACCTTGGGGATAATGATCTGTATCTCACACATATATTGATATTGTACATCATTCAGGAACCCCACTGTCCCCTCTATACTCCTGCACCCCCAAACCTTGGGATACTGATCTGTATCTCACACATATATTGATACTGTACATCAGTCAGGAACCCCACTGTCCCCTCTATACTCCTGCACCCCCAAACCTTGGGGATAATTATCTGTATCTCACACATATATTGATATTGTACATCAGTCAAGAACCCCACTGTCCCCTCTATACTCCTGCACCCCCAAACCTTGGGGATAATGATCTGTATCTTACACATATATTGATATTGTACATCAGTCAGGAACCCCACTGTCCCCTCTATACTCCTGCACCCCCAAACCTTGGGATAATGATCTGTATCTCACACATATATTGATATTGTACATCAGTCAGGAACCACACTGTCCCTCTATACTCCTGCACCCCCAAACCTTGGGATAATGATCTGTATCTCACACATATATTGATATTGTACATCAGTCAGGAACCCCACTGTCCCTCTATACTCCTGCACCCCCAAACCTTGGGGATAATGATCTGTATCTCACACATATTGATATTGTACATCAGTCAGGAACCCCACTGTCCCCTCTATACTCCTGCACCCCCAAACCTTGGGGATAATCATCATCATCATCATCATCATTTATTTATATAGTGCTGTCAAGATACGCAGTGCTTAATATGATCTGTATCTCACACATATATTGATATTGTAACTTGCTCTAATATGCGTCCCCACTCTGCCACTCTGAAGAGCCCAGGTAGTAGTCTTCTATGTGCTCTACCCAAAATCAGCTCCGATGTCAGTAGAGTGGATTAAAGACACCTTTTTTTATAAATAAGTAGGAAAGGAAATAATCAAAACTGTGAAATTCCTAAAATACAGTAAATCTTCTGATTAAAGAAGGTACCGTATTGTTGTAGGTATTAACAGAAATCATCTGGATTGAGGTTCAATGGAATTTTTGGCTGAAACTTACACATTGCCAGACCTGGAAATCACATATAATAATACAGATAAATAATTCACAATTCTCGATCGTTTTGCATCTAATGAGCGGCTGAATAGAAATATCTCTCATTTGTATAAATTATTTTCTGCTGGGAAATGCACAAACTCTCAGTGAGACAAAGTGGTGGAAGGAATAATTTCTGAGTTCCAATTTCTAGACTTAACTACTAGCCTTGCAACTACAACAACCTACCCCAGACTATTGCTGGCAATATTTTTGGTAGCAAAAATAAATGAAACCGAACTCAGACATATTACCTGGAAAATCACTAGAAAATAGCACAGCCCAGGCATTTTGACTATGCCCCACATGGTCCTTGACCTCCATCTTGAATTTCTGCCTCCATCTTGTCCTACCGTCTCCATCTTGACCTATTGTCTCCATCTAGTCCTACTGTCTCCATCTAGTCCTACTGTCTCTATCTTGCCCTATTGTCTCCATCTTCAATTACTGCCTCTATCTTGTCCTACTTTCTCATCTTGTCCTACCGTCTCCATCTTGCCCTACTGTCTCCATCTTGCCCTACTGTCTCCATCTTGACCTATTGTCTCCATCTAGTCCTACTGTCTCCATCTAGTCCTACTGTCTCTATCTTGCCCTATTGTCTCCATCTTCAATTACTGCCTCTATCTTGTCCTACTTTCTCATCTTGTCCTACCGTCTCCATCTTGCCCTACCATCTTCATCTTGCCCTACTGTCTCCATCTTGTCTTACTGTCTCCATCTTGTCCTACTGTCTCCATCTTGTCCTACTGTCTCCAGCTTGCCCTACTGTTTCCATCTTGTCCTACTGTCTCCATCTTGTCCTACTATCTCCATCTGGTCCTATTGTCTCTATCTTACCCTACTGTCTCTATCTAGTCCTACTGTCTCCATCTTGCCCTATTGATCCCTGTATTCTTCCCACTTACAACTACTGAACTACATACAAGTCCTAGTCAGTTGCTCTTATATTTGGAAATTCACAAGGGTGTCACTGTTAATTGCATCCTTGGAATGTGTTAGTAAAACCAGTGGTGAATCCCAGTGTAAAACAAATGCAGTCTCCTACCAGCAGAACTCAATTCATCTAAATGTTATTTCCAAATGAAAGATATTTGCTATTTTATTGCCAAGTTGCTGCTTAATGAAAGCCACCCAATCATATATCATTTACAGAAGTCAATTTTGCTTCATGGGGAGATTATGAAAATCCACTTTTATTTGATTTTTTCCTCAGACTGTATCAGTTGCAGGTTCAACAAACAGAGCCGTTCATGCCGGGGCTGGATTATAATGGGAGGTTTTTATGCAGGCGGCTTACGCTTGTTCCATGAAACCTATATTGTGGCAGGTATAATTATGACTCGGAGACTCAATACTTTTTGTATCAAGCCACAACAGAAATCCAAACAATTTTTCTTGTCTTTCTCTGCCGAGGTGGGTGCCAACTTGGGCTTCTTTGATGTTTGCGCCTCGTAGTTAACACAGGAGTTCCCTGCGAAGAGCGATAAACAGGTAACACCATCCACTTCTTTTTATCTTATTTCTACCTCCCCAAGGGCCAGGAAACTCACAGATAAGGCGTCATGTTATTCTAGACGTGTTCCCTATCAGGTCAGTCAGGAGGGGCACCCTTATTAAGGAGTGTGAGTGGCAAATATTGCTCTGTGCCCTGTTCTACATCATCACAATGGGATGGAGCTGAATTAGGGAAGTGTTTTGTATAGACAAAAAGGTATGTACTGAAACTATATGGCAACTCCGATCCAAGTATTTTATACAGGACAATATAGTAAATCCAATTATTTAGGTCCCCCTCATGTCTTGCGCCTTACAATGGCATGTAGGGCTCCTGTAAAGATGGTGGTCACTCAACCTGCCTAAACTGGGTTATTCAACAGCTCTCCAGTTTGCAATTTCAGCCATCTGGTTGCTATGGTCCAAATTACCCTAGCAACCATGCATTGATCTGAATAATAGACTGGAATATGAATAGGAGAGGCCTGAATAGAAAGATGAGTAATAAATGTGTAGCCTTACAGAGCATTTGTTTTTAAGATGGGGTCGGTGGCACCCATTTCAAAGCTGGAAAGGGTGAGAAGAAAAAAGCAAATAACTCATTAAGTATAACATAAATAATGAAAACCAATTGCAAAGTTGCTAGAAATTGGACGTTCTATAACATATTAAAATTTACCTCAAAGGAAACCACCCCTTTAAGGTAAAGAGATTGAAATTTTCAAAAGGCCCCTTATCTGGAAAACTGCATAACAGGTCCCAATACCTGTATATAAACAATATAACAGGTCCCAATACCTGTATATAAACAATATAACAGGTCCCAATACCTGTATATAAACAATATAACAGGTCCCAATACCTGTATATAAACAATATAACAGGTCCCAATACCTGTATATAAACAATATAACAGGTCCCAATACCTGTATATAAACAATATAACAGGTCCCAATACCTGTATATATATACAATATAACAGTCACAATACCTGTATATATACAATATAACAGGTCCCAATACCTGTATATAAACAATATAACAGGTCCCAATACCTGTATATAAACAATATAACAGGTCCCAATACCTGTATATATATACAATATAACAGTCACAATACCTGTATATATACAATATAACAGGTCCCAATACCTGTATATAAACAATATAACAGGTCCCAATACCTGTATATATATACAATATAACAGTCACAATACCTGTATATATACAATATAACAGGTCCCAATACCTGTATATAAACAATATAACAGGTCCCAATACCTGTATATAAACAATATAACAGGTCCCAATACCTGTATATATATACAATATAACAGTCACAATACCTGTATATATACAATATAACAGGTCCCAATACCTGTATATATACAATATAACAGTCACAATACCTGTATATATACAATATTACAGTCACAATACCTGTATATTTACAATATAACAGGTCCCAATACCTGTATATATACAATATAACAGTCACAATACCTGTATATATACAATATAACAGTCACAATACCTGTATATATACAATATAACAGTCACAATACCTGTATATATACAATATAACAGTCACAATACCTGTATATATACAATATAACAGTCACAATACAAAGTTGATTAGTAACGAATTCAGTGTCACGTGAGATGGCAGCATAGAAACCAGTGCAGTCTGCATAATCAGCCCTGTAGCATCAGCTTGACAGATTTGACCCCACTTTATGCTCAATAATTCCCCCGACCCCTTAGCTTAGCTCCTCCCCAGCAGCCCATAGTCCACTGAGCATGTGCAGTGCCACTGACACTAAACCCAAGATGAGGAGCTCCAGTCACAACTATGAAGGGTTGGATCATGACTGTTATAGGGCTGCTCCGTGCTGGTACAGTAAGTGTCAAACACAGAATTTCCAGCCATATTCTTTTGTCCCTTGATGTTTAATTGCATTAATGCAGCACAGGGAGAAGCTTGGAATCATGTTTATATTATGACACCATTGCCTGTTAGAGTTGCTCATCTCCTCGACATGTTCCTTTATTTTTAGTGTGACACCTACTGTATCATTTTAAATAAATAGTTGTGTCATTTGCTATTGTACAGCGGAATCCCAACAAAGCATGTATTTACAAAGCAGTGAGTCAGGAATCCCCCCTATGTGGCCAAGTCTCTCAGAAAGGCTGTCAAGTTGTGCAACTCCCAATATAAACAGAGTGATATCTGCCAACTCCCATAGACTCACTGCTACCATTGATTTATGGATTTGTTCAATTTCCTTACAGCCTACAGACCTCCAGCAACTCCTTTACTGTATTAGTCCTACCACCCCTGCTGGGAGTCTGTTCCCTGTATCTATCCCCCTTTCTGTAAAGTATCACTTCCTTATGTTCCCTTTCACTCTCCCTTCTATTCCTTTACTGTATTAGTCCTACCACCCCTGCTGGGAGTCTGTTCCCTGTATCTATCCCACTTTCTGTAAAGTATCACTTCCTTATGTTCCCTTTCACTCTCCCTTCTATTCCTTTACTGTATTAGTCCTACCACCCCTGCTGGGAGTCTGTTCCCTGTATCTATACCCCTTTCTGTAAAGTATCACTTTCTTATGTTCCTTTCACTCTCCCTCCTATTCCTTTACTGTATTAGTCCTACCACCCCTGCTGGGAGTCTGTTCCCTGTATCAATCCCCTTTCTGTATTGTACCATTCGTTTCTATCAGCCACTATTGCTCTACCCTCAGTGCAAGTCTCAGTGGGCAACACTGCTGTAAGGGAACACTGACCCAATCTCACTGTGATCATCTTTCTTTAGTGCAGCCAAGCTTGCTTTATGGCAATGCTGTGAACCTTCTGGTGACAACCCAGGCCGACAGCTCTGCAATCGGTCATTATATGCCATTAGACAGAGGCATGACAGGGGTCTATTTTTACACGGGGGGGAAAGTGTGATTCAGCCGGCCCGTGCCACAGGAAAGGTTGGGCTAGCTTTATTCCACGATGGCCACTTCCTTCTCTGTTAAACTGGACTTGCCTTGATTGTGTGACAAATGGAAACATGTCATTGTGTTATCAATCGGAGCGGCACATGGCGAGGGAATCAGATATGTCTGTCCGACCACAGGGAATGCAAATATTATGGTGTTGGGAAGCAGAGGGAATGGCAGATTAAACCTTATAATAAAAAAAAGCTGTGGATCAGCCCGGGGGCCGGGTTATTATCAGTATAATGTCAGTGTGACTCGCACTATAACCTTGTTATTGGACTTGCTGCCCAGAATAACACAATAACGCACAATCTGCAGATACACAGATACAAACTGCACTACAGAATGTAACAAGAGAAACGATTGCCTCACACAATCCATGAGGTTCTGGTACCTGCAACATACATATATACTTACTGTACATACATACTATACATACATACATACTGTACATACATACTATACATGCATACTATACATGCATACATACTGTACATACATGCATACTGTACATACATGCATACTGTACATACATATATACTGTACATACGTATGTACGTACATACATACATACCATACATATATACTGTACATACATACATACTGTACATACATACATACATACCATACATACATACATACATGCATACATACTGTACATACATACATACTGTACATACATATATACATACATACTGTACATACAAACATACATACATACTGTACATACATACATACTGTACATACATACTGTACATACATACATACTGTACATACATGCATACTGTACATACATACTGTACATACATACTGTACATACATACATACATACATACTGTACATACATACATACATACATACTGTACATACATACATACAGTGCTGGAGCGATAACATTCAGGGGGTGTAACAACAGAGGAAGAAGACCCTGCTACTGCTGGAGGGCCCCTGAATGTAAAGGGACCAGTGGGGCCCTGACAGATGCCCATTATTACTTTGTACAAGTAGCTTACAGGTGAGAGTTTTTTGAAGCCCCAGAAACACTGCTCTTTAGTAAAGTTGTTTAACTTTAAAGACTTAGTGAGAGAGGAAGGTGCTAGCCTAATAATAGGTACTATCCAGGGTCAGCACCCCACTTGTATACAGAGAGCACCACATTGGGTTACTTTGGGGCACAGCAGATCATGCAGTTGTGTGACTCAGTTTTGCGTTTAGCAATTAGACTGAATAAGGCAACCAATCTGCTGCTTCCGTTAATACTATCAGCTGATTGGTTGCTCAGGGTTCCTATAAGTAGAACCAGGGTTGTACCTTTCATTACTTTACCCAATAGCAGAGGTTCAGTAATTGTGACTTGTCCCCCACAGAGGGGCCAAACCTGAACAGGGCAGACCCATTCACTGCCAGGAAAAGATTTGGAAACAGAGCGAGATATTAGTACTTGCGCTGCCGGTATAGGGATCTGACCAAACTTTGGGCTGAACCCAAAATATCCAGAAGCCTGTGCCCTATAGATATATAGATGATGCTACTGCAAGTACAGGTATGGGATCCATTATCGAGAAAGCCGTTATCCAGAAAAGCCGTCTCCCATAGACTTTATTTAATCCAAATAATTTGAATTTGGAATTATTATTTGAATAATAAAACAGTCACTTGTACTTGATCCCAACTAAGATATAATTAATCCTTATTGGAGGCAAAACCAGCCTATTGGCTTTATTTCATGTTTATATGATTTTCTAGTAGACTTAAGGCCCCAGGTCCCGAGCATTCCGGATAACAGGTCAAATACCTGTATCCATATTAATACAGCAGCTCACTGGGGCAGGGACTGATGGGAATGTGACAGGGACCTTAGATTGTAAACTCACTGGGGCAGGGACTGATGGGAATGTGATAGGGACCTTAGATTGTAAGCTCACTGGGTCAGGGACTGATGGGAATGTGGTAGGGACCTTAGATTGTAAACTCACTGGGACAGGGACTGATGGGATTGTGATAAGGACCTTAGATTGTAAGCTCACTGGGACAGGAACTGATGGGAATGTGATAGGGACCTTAGATTGTAAGCTCACTGGGGCAGGGACTGATGAGAATGTCATAGGGACCTTAGATTGTAAGCTCACTGGGGCAGGGACTAATGGGAATGTGATAGGGACCTTAGATTGTAAACTCACTGGGGCAGGGACTAATGGAAATGTGATAGGGACCTACGATTGTAAGCTTACTGGGACAGGGACTGATGGGAATATGATAGGGACTTTAGATTGTAAGCACACTGAGTCAGAGACTGATGGGAATGTGATGAAAGGGACCTTAGATTGTAAGCTCCTGCGACAGGGACAGATGGGCATGTGATATGGACCTTAGATTGTAAGCTCACTGGAGCAGGGACTGATGGGAATGAAGTAAAATGTTTGTAAATTGCTGTGAATATGCGTGGTTCTACATATCTACCAGCAAGTAAATAAATAAACACTAGTTACCTCATCTGTTCCTTTAATTAATTTGGTTACACAGTTTCATTACTGATTTGGCTAAAATGCTAGAAAGACATATATCTTCCTGCTGAGACTTAGCCCCATCCTATTATTTCCTAAGGGAAGATGAAGAATTTTTTTGTTGGCACAAGGAGAGATACAAAAATCCACTTTTATTCCTACCTACCTGCCTCCATTTCCCAGCAGCCCTATGGGAATTCACAATTTGCAGTTCATAAGCAGCCTCAGGAGCCCCGGGCCCCACTACAGACATTGTCTGAGAGATGGAAATGATTTTATTAAGCTTCATGGTATCTTGTTAATTTTCCAGCTATTTTAATTCAGCCCGGATAAGACAGGAAGACAATTAGAACAATTTAGGAATAACGTGGGCAGGTGCCAGGGGCTTATTAAGCCGGCCGCTCCCTGAATAGACCTCTTGTCTTTGGTGTCATTGATTCATCATAAAGACTCCAGATCTTACCCAGACTGAGACTGGGCCGTGTATTAGTGACAGGTTTATAGGTGCCCCCGTGCCAGAATAAATGGCTCACCCAGCACAAGGGTGGCTGCATGTGCTACAGTCCATAGGCCAGTTCTTTTTTAGGCTGTGTACAAAAATGCATCCCTACTGCTGCTGCATCTCCATCCAATGGAGCTGTATAACTGTTCCATGTGCTGTACTCGCTAGGCCAGTTTTCTGTTTTAATATGTCTACTCATATCTCCCATAGTCTCCATTATATCCAAATAATCCGATTATTTCAAAATGATTTCCTTTGTTCTCTGTAATAATAAAGAAAGATCCGTTACTCGGAAACCCCCAGGTCCCGAGCACTCTGTATAACAGGTCCCATACCTGTAATAGGACAACCTGAAATACAACGCCCAGGCACCCCTGAAGGCAGGAGGGAAAAAGGTTAAAAACACCCCTTACAAACCATGGGGCTTATTTACTAAAAGATTTAAAAAGTACAAAAGTTTTAACCTACAATGCCACATAATTACCCAGAATTCCAGCAAGGTTGTACTCTCAAAATGTCAAATCCCAGTTCATATTTTGCCAAATCCATAAATGATACACACACATTACATTAGGGTTGATGTGGATGTGAACCCGCTGGCACAACTGGGTGTTCCTTTGGATAGCCACATTAGCCCTGTACCTAGTGCTCAGGGCAGATATATATAGTACAGGACTATACGGGTATATTGGGGCATCTCTAGGTGCATGTATGGGGGCCACTACTTGCAATGGTAATTTGCAAAGGTGAAAGTTCAGGGCACATTTATATAGTATTATAATGCAAAATAGTTCCCAATCTGCCCACCTCCTTCAGGGAGATGCTTGGTGGATGCCATCAAACTGGCATAGAGAGTCCAATGTGTGCCAGCTCTCTGTACTCTCTATAATGGAAGGCCAGACAAACAAAGAGCTTTTATAGAGGCTGTAACTAAGGCCCAGCTTGTAAGAATGGGTTGATGCATAATGGGGGCCTCTGGAAAAGAAAAGACAGAGCAAAATTCACAGGAATTAAAGGGGAAGAGCAGAGCTGGCGTATGGAGTCAGGAACACAGGCTGTTTCCCAGTGCGGCAGACAATTCCTGGCAGGTAATGAAGGGAGCGTTTATGTGATATGTCAGCAGTTAGTGCAGTCTGTAGGGGAGAATGAGATCCTGGGCTCAGATAGGATTCTAATGCTCTCCCCGAGGGCCCACATCAGCGCTTTCCTTGCTAAATGGCCATTGTTGCTATTGCTGGTGCCTTTTCTATAGAAACAACATTGGACACGGCGCTGTTAGCTGATACCTGTGCGATTGCTCCTGCCACAAACGCTCCCTGTTGGGTTTTTATACTGGGCCCAGACAGGATTCCGGGGCATCAGGCCTAGCGAGAAGGAATAATGCAAAACATTCACGTGCCACATACAGAAATGGTGGCCACACATGGGCTAACCCACGGGCCACTCAACTGCTGCACAGAAATACTGTATATGTATATAGAGTGAGGTTACATGTGCCTCTCCCCAAACAAGCGCATCTTTCTGTGTGTGTATGGTGTGAGGGCAATGGCGCACATGGCTGCCACAGAGACAACTTTCTGATGTTAAAATTTGCAATTAGAGACGGAATATTCTGAAATGCAGTTTTATACCATGCAAATTATATGTAAAATAGTTGTTAAACAGTACCTGTCCCCCGGCTTCCCCACCTCAGCAGAGAGATTCTCCTCAGCAGCCAGGCCTTATCTCCCATAATCCCCTTCTCCAATCATGTGACTAATGGCAGAGAGATTCCCCTCAGCAGCCAGGCCTCCTATCCCATAATCCCCCTCCAGCCATGTGACTAATGGCAGAGAGATTCCCCTCAGCAGCCAGGCCTCATATCCCATAATCCTCTTCTCCAATCATGTGACTAATGGCAGAGAGATTTTCCTCAGCAGTCAGACCTCCTATCCCATAATCCCCTTCTCCAACCATGTGACTAATGGCAGAGAGATTCCCCTCAGCAGTCAGGTCTCCTATCCCATAATCCCCTTCTCCAACCATGTGACTAATGGCAGAGAGATTCCCTCAGCAGCCAGGCCTCATATCCCATAATCCCCTTCTCCAACCATGTGACTAATGGCAGAGAGATTCTCCTCAGCAGTCAGGCCTCCTATCCCATAATCCCCTTTTCCAACCATGTGACTAATGACAGAGAGATTCTCCTCAGCAGTCAGGCCTTATCTCCCGTAATTCCATTCTTCAACCATGTAATGGGTGGCAGAGAGATTCGCCTCAGAAATATTTACCTTTAAAACAAAAAGAAGTGAGATCTGAGGCACAAATAAAAAACAATGGCTGAATCTCTGTCTCTGGGCTGTGTGTGTGGTTTTGCTGTCAGGCATATAACTAGAGTTGCCACCTTTTCTGGAAAAAAATATCAGCCTTCCTGTATATTTATCTTTTTCCCCTATTTATAACATTAGGATCAGCCATCATTTTTACTGGCCAGGCCAGTAAAATACCAGCCAGGTGGCAACCCTGCATGTAACTTAAGGTGGCTATGCACGGAGAGATCCACTCGTGAGGTGGGCAATAACGGGCTGATCCGATCGTGGGCCCTAGGGCCCAGCAATGAGATCCTAAAAAATAGTAACGGCGGTCGGATCACGGGACCGCATCAACGAACAGATGTGGCCGCGATCCGACGGGATTTTTAGTCCCAGTCGGCCAGATCTCGATCGGGGAAGCCCGTCGGAAGCCCCATACACTGTCCAATAAGCTGCCGACTCGGTCTGTCTGCAGCTTTTATCGGCCCGTGTATGGCCACCTTTAGAGTTCATTCCATTCAGATCTTGACCGAGGGCTCAGCACTTTATTCATGTTAGAGCGATAAACACAAACAAATATGAATATTTAAATTAAGGCAATGTTTCAGTTTAGCTAAATGTATTGGCGATGGCCGAGCGAGTTGTTATAAGTTCTAGGGCAGAATGTTGCTATGACGACAGGGGCCCAACGTTCAGGAGTCAGAATTCCTTTATATTCCCTGTGGAACCTGCTCCAGGTGACACTTATACCCAGAAGTACATATTTTATCATTTATCAAATATCTGTTTATGAAATTGCCCTAGTTTCCATTTTTTTTCCACTTCAAATGATTTAACCAATAGCGATTCCCTTTCACCCCAACGAAAACCTTTTCAGGAGCTTTGTCGGCCGTCGGGAGCAAAATTCCATTTTCTAATGAATTTCCTTCATGTCACAAGTTCAACAATGGTTCTTATTTCACAAATACGGGCGAAAATGCTGCAGGCAGGGCGTTATTTACCCCAAACTTTTTACAGTGAAAATGGAAATTGTTGAGCACATTTCATTACTCAATTGGAGTCACCGCTGTGCCAGTTGTGCTCATCATACATTTCTTTTTCATCCTGGCATCCTGCTGGGCACTGTGTTTGTTTTTGTAGAGGAACCGACAGCTCGTGGCAAAACAACTGCATCTGTACCGATAAACAAAGGATAGAGGACAATAAAATGCTCAGATTTTCCGATGACAATGTCATGGACAATGGAATTTCACATTTTTTTCTGTTTCAATCAGCAGCAGCGAATAAGAGAAATGTTCTGTATGTTTTCCTCTTATAATACATGTGTATTTCCCTTTACTCGACGGATGCCATGAATATATAGCAATTACCTACCTCCCAATTGTCCTCTTTTCTGCAGGACAGTCCCGATTTTGACAGCTCAGCCCGCAGTCCCGGGTTTCTTACTGAAATGTCCCAACTTTCTCTTTGATCTCCTGCACTTAAGCCAGAAAAAGATGAAACTTAATTAAATAAGAGGTTTTTTTGGCAGAGAGTCCAGAACACCCAGCACCTGCACTTTTGTAACAATTTATGATGAGGAAAGATACAATTAAATAATTATTTAAGATAAGCAGGTCTCTTTGGAGAACTGAGACTAAAGAGCAAATCACCTTCATTAGCAAAACTGTTATAACACATAAAACATGGCACTAAAACAGAAATGTTTTCAAACTTTCATAACCCGCCAAATTTTTTAAAAGGGACATGGCAAAAAAATATGCACAGCACAACTTTTTTTCCCCTCTTTTCGTTTTTTAAATGTTGGGAGGTATTCAATTACATTTCGGTTATCAAAGACTATGAAGATTTTCATTCATCCAGGTCATAGTATATATAATATAAGTAATTAAAAAAAAACTGGACTTGCTGAATAATTATTGAAGACGTTTCACTACCCATCCGAGCAGCTTCTTCGGTTCAACTCGGGTATCAAAGTTTCCCACAATGCTCATTAAAGTCTTTGTGCTTCACAGAGTCTTTATTTGCAGTAAATATCATTTCATCTTTTTCGCAGTCACCGTGGTTTTACCCTAAATGGATATAATGAGCCTAGGAAAGCTTTGGGAATTTACCTGGATCTCTTATGTATAGTTATATGTTGTGCAAACGATTAATAAAAAATGTTTTAGTAAACTTACTTGAGAAACACTGCAACTTAATCTTAGTTTTACCCTGCTTTCCCATAATCTCTGCACAAATGTCACATCTAGGGGAAAGCTTTGTGTATCCAGCATCCATTTATATAGCTTCAGTTGAAATAAAACACATTTTTTTGTACATATTGTACCTGCAGGCAATGCAGCGCAAGGTATTTGGCACAACGATGGAATGATTTTAACCAATTTCTGCTGCTGATTGTGCCAACTCCTCCCTTACCTTAAGCACAAACCGCTGTTGCACTATAGGAATGTTTCCATTCCACAGTGATGACACAATGGGGTGAATGTTTCAGTGCATGAGTTATGAGCCACCTAATGAACATAATGATACAGTTTAACAATCCATCTTTCTGACGGCTCAAGATTCTCTCTAGGAGATAAATATAAGATCCGATACCTGTGGCTAATTTGGGAGTGAAATAACAATAAATATTCCAGTCTAAGGATAACGATCTGTCATTGTGGAAACAAAGATTACTTTCCCCTTTCAAGGACCCATTCAGTACAAGTGCACTCCTTGTATCCATGCCTGAGAGCAATACAATTATAAAACGTAATGATTGGTAATGAAGAGAAGTGTTGGAAACCAACAATTAACTTATATTTTTAAAACACAGTTGCAGATATTCTTGGATATGGAAGAGAATTTCTGTGGATGTGACACTTTCCTACCCAAAAGTCTCACAAAAAAATATATATTATGGAACTGAACCCCTTTGTTAGGGAGAAAACAAATAGGAACAATATGAAGAAAGATTAATATCTAAAAAAATAGATATTCTTCCCCTACCCAAAGCAAGAGCACCCTGGGAGCACAGTGATGAGATGTTAGGCGCAACCTCAGATTTTCTTTCCTTTAATTGGAAAAGCTGTTCTCTTTGCTCAGATCTACTAATTATACATACTGAACACTGATCCTTCTCCTGGTGATGTAACAATGGACTGGAAACATTGGTAATTAACCCCTTCTCTCTGCCCAATGTAATTACAGGCTGGCTAATTACTATTCTTCAATCCTATGAATGTCAATATAAGCGCTATTTTAATAGACACACAAGGCATATCTTATTGTTCCAAAACACAATCTTCAGTAAAGACTGACAATAAGCAGAGGCATTTTTTTATTAAAGAGATTCTAGCAGCATGTAAAATATCACCCCTTGTCACCAGAGGGAACCAATTATCCTGAAACATCGCCTTTGGTAGTTTTGGAGTGATTCATTCATGGGGAGGAAAGGAGATATCACCATCAGCATAGGAAGGGGTTCTTCACTGTAAGGACAGTCAGGTTATGGGGTTCCCTACCAAGAGAGGGGGAATGAGTTATTCATTGGTGGGGAGGAAAGGAGATATCACCATCAGCACAGGAAGGGGTTCTTTACTGTAAGGACAGTCAGGTTATGGGATTCCCTACCAAGAGGGGGGAATGAGTGATTCATTGGTGGAGACTGGGGAGGAAAGGAGATCTCACCACCAGCATTGGAAGGGGTTCTTTACTGTAAGGGCCGTCAGGTTATGGGATTCCCTACCAAGAGAGGGGAATGAGTGATTCATTGGTGGGGAGGAAAGGAGATTTCACCATCAGCATAGGAAGGGGTTCTTTACTGTAAGGACAGTCAGGTTATGCGATTCCCTACCAAGAGAGGGGGAATGAGTGATTCATTGGTGGGGAGGAAAGGAGATCTCACCATCAACATAGGAAGGGGTTCTTTACTGTAAGGACAGTCAGGTTATGGGATTCCCTACCAAGAGAGGGGGAATGAGTGATTCATTGGTGGGGAGGAAAGGAGATCTCACCATCAACATAGGAAGGGGTTCTTTACTGTAAGGGCAGTCAGGTTATGGGATTCCCTACCAAGAGAGGGGAATGAGTGATTCATTGGTGGGGAGGAAAGGAGATCTCACCATCAGCATAGGAAGGGGTTCTTAACTGTAAAGGCTCATGTATACATGCTGTATTTTTTCTGCATTCGGCGCCTATACGTGCCTGTGTGAGTACAGCCCCATTGGAAAAAATGTAATGCATCTATTCCTGCGCTCACCTGCGGCTGAACGCAGAAAAGCGGAACGCAGGGGTGCGCAGCTGCAACCGCTTGTGAGTAAGAGCCCTAAGGGCAGTCAGGTTATGGGATTCCCTACCAAGAGAGGGGGAATGAGTGATTCATTGGTGGGGAGGAAAGGAGATATCACCATCAGCATAGGAAGGGGTTCTTTACTGTAAGGGCAGTCAGGTTATGGGATTCCCTACCAAGAGGGGGGAATGAGTGATTTATTGGTGGGGAGGAATGGAAATTTCACCATCAGCATAGGAAGGGGTTCTTTACTGTGAGGACGATGATGTCATGGAGGGGGAATGAGTTTGATAGGATATAAGAGTGAATAGGCTATTTTCAGGTCTGTGATTATATAGACAAGCAGCCCCATGTGGCATTAGCTTTAATTAATAGAATTCTACTGGAAACATCATGAGATTAAATTATACAAAAATACGCAATTCTAGCATTTCTCCCAAACTCTTTTTTTTAATGTAGAAATGTTACCATTGAGGGGTAAATTAAAGGACAACTGGACCTGTTATTTATGTTTAATGATTTGAAATTTGTATCTACAGATTCAGTTATATTTCTATAAATGTATGTTTGTGCAATTTATAACTCTTATTTCGTTTATAGATGATCCAGCCGTTATTCTGTTCCCAATGAAAGCAGGTGCATTATTGGTTAAAAAGTCCTTTATGTCGGGGGTTTACAAAACTCAAGGATCCACAGGATAAAGGTTTCCGTTTTCTGATAAATGAAAAAAAGTTTCAGTAAATTGGTATGTTGACTCCTGGGCCTAAATCAATCGTGCGCCTTTGATACGGGGGAGAGATGATCTAGATACAAACCAGACTATGGCTTATTCTGGGAGCAGAGGGAAAAGGATAGGGATAGGCTGTTTCTGGGCCGCATATGAAACATTTGTTAACACGGATTCTGACAGATTCCCACGATTTCGCACCTCGTTCTGCAAATATAAATTCAGCCCATGCTCTTTGTATAATGTTCCACAATATGAATTACTGGTCTCCTCCTCTTCACTTGGTTCCTATGGGCACTGGTGGGGGGGGGGTAGTGTCAGTTATCAGCAAGTGAGATAGTGGGGCCCTCAAGTCTTCCATCACTGGTGGGACTTTCTTTCTGCTGATCCCAATGGTGCAGAGAGGGGATTTGCCCCTGGGACCCCACAATGAGAAGTACCCCTGGGTGTGAATAAAAGTAGTAAAGAACTGCACTTATCAGTGCCAAGACGAATGAGGAGTCAACTTGGCCTCATTAGAATTGCAAATTAGGGTGACAAGGAACATAGTTAGGGTTTACCGATCCGCAGGACAGAAGAAGGAACACTGCACAGGTAATGGCTGTGATTATTAGTTGGGCTTGTCCATTGTGATGACACCTGTATGGTTTTGTTCACATACTGATCTACCAATAAGTGTTAGGGTGCTAAAATATATATATACAACAATACAATCCCAGGGTGTAGGTATCCTAGAGGAGCCATTGAACCAAGTCTTCCTGCCCACTTATATCTGGTATGTAAGGGCACATGAGTTGGGGTATGACCTGTTAAGGACAATGGTACCCAAGAAGAAATATGTTGGGTAGGTGTCTGGCCTTCTGGGGTGTAGATCAATCCTTTGTCTCAGATGTCATGTTTCCAGACTAGCACTTGGCGGTATATCCCTTGCAATATGAACTTATTGGACAATTGACCATGTTACAGATTCATTGTGCCACAATTTGTATATCACAATGACCAACATGAAATCTAATGCTGGTCCCATCAGTCAGGGGCCACTGAAATCACAAAGATTCTCTCTCTGAAGTTGTTCCATGGCCCAAGTATCTGCTCTTTCCTTCCATTCCCCAAACCCAATCCAATTTATCTGACACAACAAGTTCCAGCAAAGGAAATGAGCTGAAGATTTTGCTTTAGGGGCAACACAGTGTCTCTATTGTAAGAGAGAAGATGACTTCTGGCTTCTCATTGTGTGACGTTGCTCTGGGAGAGACAAGTCTGAACGCTTTCCCTACCTATCACTTTGTAGGGGAGAATTTATGGCTCTCACATCCATTTGCAGGAGACAGAAAACATTCCAAACCTGATTTGTGACTGTAGGTCCCAGCCACTCACTTTCAAAGAGGAGAGATTCCAATGGGGCAGTAGATAAGGGCGGCAGAGGGGACCAGCCTTGCCAGCTAAAGGAAATTGATCCGGAATTCCTTTCCGACAGAGAAGTTTTTATCCCTGTAGAAATGCTTCTCACAATATCCTACTCACAGAGCTTATCTAATAGGCACATTTATCATTAAACCATTCACAGGTAGGAACTTTGGAAGGGGAAGACTTTCAGCCCGAGGCTCAATGAGCTCCATTGATGGGAAATCTAGTGAAAGTGTCAATTGTTACAAATTGCTTTAAAGCTAAAAGCACTAAAAGGGACAGAACCACCTCCAGATCATCCTCAGTTAAGATCTTTTTGTAGTGCAGATTGGCATGGGGGGGTCCAAGATCCGTCAGAGTTGACAGTCAACTCTGAGCTGGCATTAATAAAAGTACAGACTCACAGGCATACGAAAATGTCAATTATTACACATAATTCATTATATACCCAGGGACCACCTGTCCCACATCCCATTACCAAAACCCAACATCAGCAAAAGAAGGGGTTCATTATGATAAAGCATTGATGGTACAGAATGTTCTGCATATGGAGGGGAAGTGCCTGCACACAATATGGCCAAAAGTATGGGGACACCTGCCCCCCAAACATCCAGTGGCTAAGTTAAAGTTGCCACTTCCTTTGCTGCTATAACTGCCCCGGTGTTTCTGGGGAGGTTCCCTCTAGATGTTGGAACATTGTTACTGGGAGTTGTTTCTGGGAATTGCTTCCATTCAGACACAAGAGCATTAGTGAGGTTGGGCACCAATGTTGGGGATCAGGCTCACAGTCGGGGTTCCAAGTCATCCCCCAGGGGTTCAGTTGGGTTGAGGTCATGACACCATCTCAGCAAACCCATTTGGACCTGGCTCTGTGCATTTGGCATTATTGCGCTGAAACAGGGAAGGGCTCCCCCAAACTGTTCCAGAAAGTAGGGAGTATATAGTGTAGTATAGTGTGTTGGTATCAGACTGTATATCAGTCACTAGGCAAGTGAAAGTGGATGTGTGGTTAATTGATGCTGGTGGCACTGGCATGTATAGTTTAGAGAGCAGAGGGAAGATATTGGGAGGAGAATAATAATAATAATAAATCATTAATACTTTACAATCACAGTTATTTACACTGAGGGGCAGAAAAACATAATATATTGTCTGCTCTTTGCCCCAGAGTGTTAGGGTCACGGTAAATATTCCTTTCTGGAAGTCGCACTGCTGTTCCTGCCTGATGCACAATATTAGCTGGTTACTAATATAAATCCTATGTCTGGGCAGGGTAGAATTCCTTTGCTTTGCCTTTATCTAGAGAAGTGTCACTGGGTCAGTCTGTGGGTTCAGGTCACAATGAAGGAAAGTGGATTTGGGTGAGAGATACAGAAATGATCAGTAAAATCCATGACAAGGATCATAAACAAAGGAAATATTCATAAAAATGTGGCAAATTGATCACCCAGTCCTATCTCAAGCCATTGATCTGTTGCTGCTCTCTGTGTCATTCACTCAATGAGGATGAAATGTTTCCTGCTGCTGCAGTATATATATATATTTCATACCTCCAACTATCCCGTTTTTTGAAGGACAGCTCCAATTTTGACAGCTCAAACCGCAGTCCCGGATTGTTCGTGAAATGTCCTGACTTTGGGGTAAATTTATCAAAGAGTGAAGTTCCGCCACTAGAGTGAAATTCCGCAGCTCTCAATTCATTTCTATTGGATTTTGAAAGGCATATTTATCAATGGATGAAAGTGAAAGTTCACCCTTTGATAAATACGCCTATAAAAATCCCATAGAAATGAATGGAGAGTGGCGGAATTTCACTCTAGTGGCGGAACTTCACTATTAACTTCACTCTTTGATAAATATACCCCCCACTCTTTGATCTCCTGTACTGAACAGCCAGCAAAAGATACAAAGTTTCTAACTTAATTGGCTTTTGGCAGAGAGTCCAGAACATGTGGCAGGTGCACTTAGATATATTTGTAACAATTTTAGATAAACAGGTCTCTTGGGGAAACTGTGACTTGCAGCTTAAAGGACAATTCACCTTCATTAGCAAAACAGTAATAACACATAAAAACCAAAGAAATGTGTTCAAACTTTCATAACCTGCCAAATTTTCTAAAATGAACATGGTAATTAGGGGGTGTGGCCACAAAAATGGGCGCAGTCAAAAAACCTTCAACGCGCTCCACAAGGCAAATCCTTTTATCTCTCTTTCTATATCCAAAATTTTGGAAGGTATAATATTTTATTACATAGTCTGTAATTCACTGGGAATCAGGAAACCTTTCATTATCTTGTGTAATGCAAGAGACATTGTTGCTAGTGTTTGAATAGAAAAGATATTTTAGGTAACACAATAGCGTTCCTTGGATTAGTGATATAAGTTAGAGTGCAAGCTTTCCAAAATAAAGTCAAATGACACCAAATGAGACAAATAGGAGCAGTGACATAGGAATCAGTGGAACTTGTAGTGATTGATGCTGTGTGGCCCTTTGTAATGTCCATGGGTCACAAGGTGGGAGTCCCTTAGATACAGACACCCATGGGTTATACTGCAATATCTGAAATATGAGTTTAGTTGGAAAATTAATAATATTCTACATAAAAAATACATAGTGGAATAGTTATCTATATATCTGTCTCTCTGTCTGGCCATAAGTCTGAGAAAATCACAAAATCACCTGGTTAAACCTGAACGAAAGTCACTGAGGACACACGGGTGTATTCCATCAGCCACTGGAACCTTGTTCACTGTAGCTTTGTATCATGCAAAAACTGACAGTTTGATTGGACTGGGCCTTCTGAACTACTAAACACTGAGTCCTGTAACACTGGCTCATCAACTGTATATACTGACAAACATTATCACAAACCCCCATAACCACTACACATACTGACACTGTTTATATATATCTGTAACCTTGTTATGAGCTAAGGGGGCCTAGTCTGAAGGTCAGTTAGGGGGAGATTTGGGGGTGAGTGCTTATTTGTACCCTGGGTACCCCTGGAACTATAGCAGGGTGACACCCAATGTTCTATTATATCTGTAACCTTGTTATGAGCTAAGGGGCCCAGCCTGAAGGCCAGTTAGGGGGAGATTTGGGGTGAGTGTTTATTTGTACCCTGGGTACCCCTGGAACTATAGCAGGGTGACACCCCAATGTTTCTATATATCTGTAACCTTGTTATGAGCTACGGGGCCCAGCCTGAAGGTCAGTTAGGGGGAGATTTGGGTGAGTGCTTATTTGTGCCATGGGTACCCTGGAACTATAGCAGGGTGACACCCCAATGTTTCTATATATCTGTAACCTTGTTATGAGCTAAGGAGGCCCAGTCTGAAGGTCAGTTAGGGGGAGATTTGGGGTGAGTGCTTATTTGTACCCTGGGTACCCCTGGAACTATAGCAGGGTGACTGTTACCCCAATGTTTCTATATATCTGTAACCTTGTTATGAGCTAAGGTGGCCCAGTCTGAAGGTCAGTTAGGGGGAGATTTGGGGTGAGTGCTTATTTGTACCCTGGGTACCCCTGGAACTATAGCAGGGTGACACCCCAATGTTTCTATATATCTGTAACCTTGTTATGAGCTAAGGAGGCCCAGTCTGAAGGTCAGTTAGGGGGAGATTTGGGGTGAGTGTTTAGTTGTACCCTGGGTACCCCTGGAACTATAGCAGGGTGACTGTTACCCCAATGTTTCTATATATCTGTAACCTTGTTATGAGCTACGGGGGCCCAGCCTGAAGGTCAGTTAGGGGGAGATTTGGGGTGAGTGCTTATTTGTGCCATGGGTACCCCTGGAACTATAGCAGGGTGACACCCCAATGTTTCTATATATCTGTAACCTTGTTATGAGCTAAGGAGGCCCAGTCTGAAGGTCAGTTAGGGGGAGATTTGGGGTGAGTGTTTAGTTGTACCCTGGGTACCCCTGGAACTATAGCAGGGTGACTGTTACCCCAATGTTTCTATATATCTGTAACCTTGTTATGAGCTAAGGTGGCCCAGTCTGAAGGTCAGTTAGGGGGAGATTTGGGGTGAGTGCTTATTTGTACCCTGGGTACCCCTGGAACTATAGCAGGGTGACTGTTACCCCAATGTTTCTATATATCTGTAACCTTGTTATGAGCTAAGGTGGCCCAGTCTGAAGGTCAGTTAGGGGGAGATTTGGGTGAGTGCTTATTTGTACCCTGGGTACCCCTGGAACTATAGCAGGGTGACACCCCAATGTTTCTATATATCTGTAACCTTGTTGTGAGCTAAGGGGCCCAGTCTGAAGGCCAGTTAGGGGAGATTTGGGGTGAGTGTTTATTTGTACCCTGGGTACCCCTGGAACTATAGCAGGGTGACACCCCAATGTTTCTATATATCTGTAACCTTGTTATGAGCTAAGGGGGCCCAGTCTGAAGGTCAGTTAGGGGGAGATTTGGGTGAGTGCTTATTTGTACCCTGGGTACCCCTGGAACTATAGCAGGGTGACTGTTACCCCAATGTTTCTATATATCTGTAACCTTGTTATGAGCTAAGGGGGCCCAGTCTGAAGGTCAGTTAGGGGGAGATTTGGGGTGAGTGTTTATTTGTACCCTGGGTACCCCTGGAACTATAGCAGGGTGACACCCAATGTTTCTATATATCTGTAACCTTGTTATGAGGCCAGTTAGGGGTAACATGTTTAAGTGTCAGTTCTATAAAAAGGAATTGGAAAAGGGAGTGTAGGTATCACATTAAATAAACTCTGTATTCCCATGTTAATAGATTCCATGTAGAACAGCAGATCTGTCAATGAGGATGAGGAGATGAGGCACTCTTGGTGTTACATGTCCATCACAGTATCTCCCCTTTGTTTGATTTCCATGTACAACATGTGGTCGGCCTGATTCTAGTGGAAGTGACACCAGCGCAGAAAGGGAAGAACTTCAAGGGCCGGGAGTCCGATTTCTTCTCACAAAGTGAAGCGACACAGAAGAACCTTTGTAGATAAAGGGGAAGGGACGGGGCTCGGTTCTGCCTTTAGGTGTTTTATAGAATTATCTGTCATTTCCAGAGCTCAGTCGGGTTACAGAGAGAAATGCTCGGAGGCAACAGTTTAAATTTAAAGTGTAACATTGATATGGGGGGGGACCCAACAGAACAGGAGAAGTAAATACTAATGTGAGTTCTTTGTTATGTCTTTGTCCAGGAATTGAACACAAGACGGGGGGCTGCAATAAACCCACTGATCATGTAACTACAAACATACAAAATACAATGGGTCCAGTTAGGATTCTATTTAATCACAGAGACAAGGGCCAATTAATGTTTCCACTTCGGACCCTACCAGACCACCTTATTGGCACATGGTTGTTGCCCACACATATCACCTGTAATCAGGGCCGCCATTAGAAATCACGGGGCCCCATACAACAAAATTTTTGGGGCCCCCTGGGCCCCGCCCACACTGACGACCAAGCTCCGCCCCATATTCCGCCCACATCGCAGTTAAAAGACCACACAGACATCAGCGCTAAAAAAGTAACCCCCCCCCACACAAGTTGTAAAAAGCTATTGATGGTCAGGGCCCCCTTATAAAAAAATTGGGGCCCCAAAAAAAAAAATTAAAATTTTTTTTTTTTTTAAAAACAGGGGCCCCCTGTTAAAAAAAACTTGGGGCCCCAACAAAAAAAAATGTAAAAAAACTAAAAAAAAAAAAAAACATTGGCGGCAGGGGCCCCCTTATAAGTTAAAAACAAATTGGGGCCCCAAAAAAAAATTTGAAAAAAAATTTATTTTTTTTGAAAAAAAAAAAACATTGGCGGCAGGGGCCCCCTTATAAGTTAAAAACAAATTGGGGCCCCAAAAAAAAATTTGGAGAAAAAAAAATTTTTTTGAAAAAAAAAAATGGTGGCAGGGCCCCCTTACAAGTTAAAAACAAATTGGGGCCCCAAAAAAATTTAAAAAAAAAATAATTTTTTTTTGAAAAAAAAAAAAACTGGTGGCAGGGCCCCCTTACAAGTTAAAAAATTTGGGGCCACCAAAAAGAAAATTAATTTTTTTTTTAAAAAAAAAACCCATAAAAAAACAATGGTGGCAAGGGGCCCCTTACGAGTTAAAAAAAAAATTGGGCCCCCAAAAACAAAAGTTTTAAAAAAAAAGATTGGTGGCAGGGGCCTATAGAATATTAAAATAATACATTGGTGGCCAGGGGATTAAAAAAAAAAAAAACACAAACTGGTGTTCAGTAGAATTGAACTCATGGCTTCAGTACTTCAACTTCGCCTCCTTTCGTGACTTCGGGTCTTTTCACCGCTTCAGGACTTCGGCTTCGGCTGTTTTCGTGACTTCGGGTCTTTTCGGCGCTTCGTGACTTCGGCTTTTTCCGTGACTTCGGGTCTTTTCGTCGCATCGGCTTCGGCTTTTCGGGACTTCCGCATTCGGCACTGAAGAGGCAAGACGTACGGCTCGGGCGCTCGTAAGGGGGCCCGGATCTTCAAAAAAATGCAGCGCTGCCGGGCCCCCCTTCATGCCCGGGCCCGGTACGCTTGTCCCCCCTGTCCCCCCCTGATGGCGGCCCTGCCTGTAATACAAGCCTGTAAGGTCTCGCTGGGAATTAGGATGGGTGGGGGCTGTGACATCATCTCAGAACCCACCAATGTCATTCTGCTGTGACATCTCAATGGCGCGGTACAAAATTCTAAATAAAATTGCTCCAAGGTGCCTGTTGGCAGGTCTCAGTTTCTTGGTGCCCATTTATTGACTCTTATTGCTGATTTCCTGGTCCTTCCTTGACTTTTCTGACCATTGTCCAAGCTGTCAGTTCCGGCCATTGCTCAAATCCAGAAAAAAAAAAGACACTGATTAACCCTTTAGATATTATTGGACTTTAACCTGTTCCTTAGCTTCCTCTTAAGCCTTGATGAAAGGCCACGACCAGAGCTCCCTTAGTGTGTTGTGGGTGCTGCCTCTTGGTGCCTCCTGAATAGGGTGTACATCTGGGTGCCCATGTTATGCCCTTGTTCCACATTAATTGTAGTTGGTCCAGAGCTTTGGGCACAGGGTCACTTTTTGACCTGCTAGGAGGACATAGCACCCTTTTAAAATATGTAAGAAACCTAAGCTTAAACAATATGGCAGCTCCCACCACTCCAAGTAGGGCTGCTCCAAGTGAATAGCAAGCTCTGCACAACATCTTTGCTGGAAGGATAATGGTACCTAAATA
Organism: Xenopus laevis; assembly: GCF_017654675.1. Lineage (NCBI taxonomy): Eukaryota > Metazoa > Chordata > Amphibia > Anura > Pipidae > Xenopus > Xenopus laevis. The sequence goes on along the minus strand of NC_054377.1, from coordinate 153,073,452 downwards.
TAACACGTGTTTTCTGTATTGAGCTGCTGTATAGGTTTTCCCCACAACAGCTGGAGACACAAGCATTCCATGTTTACTCAAATCCAAAATTAGGGATGCACCGAATCCAGGATTTGGTTCGGGATTCGGCCGGGATCGGCCTTTTTGAGCAGTATTCGGATTCAGCAACATATGCAAATTAGGTGCGGGGAGGGAAATCGTGTGACTTTTTGTAACAAAACAAGTAAAAAATGTTTCCTCCTTCCCAGCCTTCATTTGCATATGCAAATTAGGATTCTGATTCGGTTCGGCCAAATCTTTCACAAAGGATTTGGGGGTTCGGCGGTATCCAAAATAGTGGATTTAGGGCACCGCTATCTGAAATAGATGTTTTTCTGTACAAATGCAGAACTGACTATGAATATATTATTCTAACCCATTATCAGCGACCACAGCACATCCCCGACGAGCAAACGTACAAAGAACAACACAGAAATTAATGAAATTTTAGAAAATGTTTAATTTCCAGAGATTTTGCCCCAATTCCTGCTGAACAAAGCGATGAGCAAAGGCCGTCTGGAGTGAGGATTTTGGAGGGTCAGGCTGATTCCTGTGAATTTGTGTCCTAGTCAGGGAGATGTGTTCAAAGAAAAGAGCCTCTTTCATCCGAAAAAACACAAGATGTGGGGCTTTTGTTGTTGGGGGGAGAGCGTCCCGCTGACAGCTGGGAAATGAGCGCCACACAGAGAGATAGCGGCGAATCTCTCACCAAACTCATTATCCTTTGTCTTCCTCGGTTCCACCTTAGCCGGGTGATGAAATCTCACGTCCAGGTACCATTAACTCAAAGTAGTCCATTACCCAAAGCCTTTTATTTGTGCTCAAATGAGCTTGAACCCAGTTGTTGGGATTTCTGTGAGGGGGGGGAAGGGCCAATTCTATAGAATCAGCTGCAAATGATACAAAGTATCAAGAAACGAATGAAACAAGTCTCCCCATTCAATCAAACAACATGTCACTCCTGTAAAGAGATGCTTTACCTTTAAATTAACATATAGGGGCCGATTCACTAAGGGTCGAATATCGAGGGTTAATTAACCCTCGATATTCGACTAGGAATTGAAATCCTTCGACTTCGACTATCGAAGTCGAAGGATTTAGCACAGATAGTTCGATCGAACGATTCGAAGGATTTAAATCCAACGATCGAAGGAATATCCTTTGATCAAAAAAAGTTAGCCAAGCCTATGGGGACCTTCCCCATAGGCTAAAATTGACTTCGGTAGCTTTTAGATGGCGAACTAGGGGGTCGAAGTATTTTTTAAAGAGACAATACTTCGACTGTCGAATGGTCGAATAGTCAAACGATTTTTACTTCGAATCCTTCGATTCGAAGTCGTAGTCGTAGTCGAAGGTCGAAGTAGCCCATTCTATGGTCGAAGTAGGCCAAAAAAAACTTCGAAATTTGAAGTTTTTTAACTTCGAATCCTTCACTCGAAGTTAGTGAATCGGCCCCAAAGTATGTTATAAATTGACCAATTCTATACTGTTCAATTGGTCTTCATTAATTCATTGAATTTGCCTTTTTCTTCTGACTCTTTCCAGCTCTCAAATGAGGGTCACTGACCCCATCTAAAAGACAAATTCTCTGTAAGGCTACAATTGTATTGTTATTGTTACTTTTTATTCCTCATCTTTCTATTCAGACCTCTTCTATTCATATTCCAGTCTCTTATTCACATCAATGCATGGTTGCTAGGGGAATTTGGGCCCTAGCAACCAGATGGCTGAAATTACAAACTGGAGAGCTGCTGAATAAAAAGCTAAATCACTCAAAAACCACAAATATTAAAAATATGAAAACCAAATTGTCTCCGAATATGACTCTCTACATCATAATAACAGTTCATTTAAAGGGGAACGGTCACTTCAATGAAATATCATTTAGTGAGTTCATTAGAAAAGTGGAAAGACTGAGAAGTTCTTATGGAATGCTGCAATGTTATTGGCTGCGTAGGTAGATGGACCTGTACTCAGCACTGGCTGATAAACCATCAGCATTGTCAGCTTCAGCACCCAATATGGTTTCTCATTGGTCAGCTGGGCAGGAGTGGAATTTGGGGGTAAAGATGGCAGACGGAAGCTCAGCACCCCCGGGGATATGTTTTGTCCTTACCCACAATGAGCTGCTAAGAAGTTCTAGGATGGAATGCAGAAATGTGATTGGTCAGTATGTTTTTGTTACCTTTGGTCATATCCTATGGAAGGTGGAATTATTTCGGCCAGGTAGAATGGCAGGTCATTGTTAAAACAGTTTTGTTGCTTTTTGTGGCCAATTTAATCATTTATGTCAATACAAAGAATGAAATGGGGCCCCAAGATATAGTTAGTTCCACCATGGGGCCCAATGATTTAATCAGCTGAATCCAGACCCCTCCCACAACCCAAAAGATACAGGTAGGTAGGAAAGTGGACCCAGTGTTTGTGTGTGTTATAGGGGGCACATTTACTCTTCTACAAAATTAGCCTTCCCAAACCCCCACAATCTTGTATACTGCCCCCCAATGTCATATTTACAGGGCAAAGGACTGGACCATTGGTGGATCCACCGTATATAATGGATCTGTCTCTACAGACTTTGAGCTCAATACAATTGTGACTATAAAAAGGACACGATTTTAGGGGTGCTGCCAGCTTGATAAACAACCCCTCAAAATGTCTCAGCTTTTAAGCACCGTTTTACCAATAATGGAATTGACATTTCTCTGACATTAATAGTCCAATTTAACAGCTCATTAACTCAATCTTGGATGAGACTCTCACTGAGGCCTCTCGCTTAATGAACAGAGCGAAAAGAAACTTCCCCTAATGAAGATTTATTTTATTTACATGTTTTCTCATTTCTTGTTTCTGCACGACGGAGGGTGAGGCCGGTGATGATGGGCCAACTCAGTCAGCTTTAAAGAGACCGTTGTCATTCAGTAATTAACTGATCGCACTAACGAGGGAGCCAACAGGAACAGATATTGGGAGAGATGGTTACAAATTCCTTGATCCAACAGCACAGATTCTGGTTCATTGCAAAACCCCCCAGCAATTACTAATAATGATTTATTTTTCTTAATTTAGTTGACGGCCTGATGGTCTGCTACTGATAGAACGTTCATTCTACACCCGTATGTTTTATTGCGGATGTAAGAGGTTGTAGGGCAATGGGTGACCATTCTAATAGAGGAATATAGGCAGCTGGACATTTCTTTTGGACCTATGGAAGAAACCCAACTGGTCACCTTGTTCTCAGAGGGACCATGTTCTTCTCTTTAGTCTTCCATTAAGGACATAATACAAGCTTGTATGGGCTAAATAAAAAGATCATGTTGACTAAATACATTTACTGGCACCCAACTTAACTTGTCAGGCCGGATGGAAGAAACAGAAAATAATTGGAATGAGATTCTTAGAAGAAGGAGGAGACAACTCACAGTAAACTGGTTGAACTATCATGTGCACCTTGTATCAGAGCTGGAACAAATAATATTGGCACCCAAGGAAATACTACTATTTGGGTCATCACCCTACCTGCCCACTCACATGCCCTAGTGTCACCCAGTCCACATGACCCCCCTGCTCTCACACCCCCAATTTGTATGGCCTCCAATTATCATTCCTGTGCCAATCGGGCCCCTGACCCTGCATCTGAGATACATGTCTTGCCTGCCTACATCTAATTCCAGCTTTATATTTGATATTTGTTATTGATATTCATATAAATGTACTGCCAGAGGATTTTGTAGTCATTGTTGTCTCTAGTGGGGTGCAAATATTTCCTGCAGGTGTAGGGTAAGATGGTAACAGAAGGGCAGATGGTGGGAGTTGGACAAGATGGAGAGAGTTGGAGAAAAAAGCAACAGAAAAGCAATGGCTACAGCATGGACTATTACTTCGACTTCGAATTGAAGTTCGATTCGAAATAAAAATCGTTCGACTATTCGACCATTCAATAGTCGTAGTACTGTCTGTTTAAAAAAAACTTTGACTACCTACTTTGCCACCTAAAACCTACCGAGCACCAATGTTAGTCTATAGGGACCTTCCCCATAAGCTTTCTAAACAATTTCTGATCGAAGGAAAATAGTTCGATCGATGGAATAAAATCCTTCGAATCGTTCAATCGAACAATTTTTCCTTCGATCAAAGTAAATGCGGTAAATCCTTCGACTTCGATATTCGAAGTCGAAGGATTTTACTTCAATGGTCGAATATCGAGGGTTAATTAACCCTCGATATTCAACCCTTAGCAAATGTGCCCCTAAATATAAGCTTCACCATACTGAAACTTTGTAAGTACAATCAATTAAATATTCTGCATCATTTCTGAAATTATCAAGTTTATCTTCACTATTCCTCTCTCAGCATCTGTTTCTCTTCATTTTGTCTTCATTCAGCAGTTGAGTGTCAGACCCTGGACATTTAAAGACCCGTTTGCTACTTGTGCCTTTGAAAAATACAAAACAGAAAACGCTGATTAAATAGAAATAAACTTTGTAAAGGGTCCAGTAAAAGGGTCCTATGCAGTCACCAAATCTCCAGTTTATCTTTGATATCATTGGCCAGTGAAATATTCTGTATTAGCAGTCCCGGGTTTTTTGCTTATATGTCCCGACTTTCTTTTGGATCTCCTTCAATGAACAGCCAGAAAAAGATACAAAGTTTCAACTTAATTGGCTTTTGGCAGAGAGCCCAGAATAGATACAGTTGTAACAATATAAGATAAGCAGGTCTCTTGGGAGAACTCACAGTTTAAAGGGCACTTTTTCTTCATTAGCAAAACAGTAATAACACCTAAAAACCACAGAAATATGTCCAAACTTTCATAACCTGCCAAATTTTGTAAAATAAACATAATAATATGGGGGTGTGGTCACACATTTTTTGTCCTTCTTTCCATTTCCAAAATGTTGGGAGGTATGCATGCAGTCTAGGGGTGCGGAAGATCGAAGGAGGAGTCACATTGGCATCCGGCCCCCTAACTTGCCCCTCATTCATATATGTAAGTTAGGGAGCAGTGCAATATGACAAAAGCGAGGGAATTAAAGAGTAAAAGGTACAATTCAGGCCCTGCAGTTCTCTAGTTTTGATGAACGGATCACATTGGTTGTTGTGGAAGGCAGGGGGAGCACAATGATTTCAGTAATTTTTATGCATTTTTTCCAGAACAAAAGAAAACAATTTTTCAGTGAAATAAAACAAATAGCGAAATTCTATCTTTTCTAGCTTGGATTTACAAACATTTTTGCCACTTGCGAAACAGCAATGGCAATTTTGCATGGAAAACTTTCCCAGGTGAAAAAGTTCCTCATCCCTATCTGTAACTGCTCTGATCATGTGATATAGGGGATATCATTCCTGAGTAAATGTCATAGAAATCTCAGATTGTAAGCTCACTGGGGCAGGGACTGATGGGGAATGTGATAGGGACTTAAGATTGTAAGCTCACTGGTTCAGGGACTGATGGGGAATGTGATAGGGACCTTAGATTGTAAACTCACTGGGACAGGGATTGATGGGTATGTGGTAGGTATCTTAGATTGTAAACTCATTTGACCAGGGACTGATGGGGAATGTGATAGGAACCTTAGATTGTAAGATCCACTGGGCCAGGGACTGATGGGAATCTGATATGGACCTTAGATTGTAAGCTCACTGGTCCAGGGACTGATGGGGAATGTGATAGGGGCCTTAGATTTTAAGCACCACTGGGGCAAGGACTGATGGTAATGTGGTAGGGACCTTAGATTGTAAGCTCACTGGTCCAGGGACTGATGGGGAATGTGATAGGGACCTTAGATTTTAAGCACCACTGGGGCAGGGACTGATGGTAATGTGATAGGGATCTTAGATTGTAACCTCACTGGGGCAGGGACTGATGGGAATGTGATAGGGACCTTAGATTGTAAGATCACTGGGGCAGGGACTGATTGGAATGTGATTGGGACCTTAGATTGTAAACTCACTGGGGCAGGGACTGATGGGAATTTGATAGGGACCTTAGATTGTAAGCTCACTGAGGCAGGGACTAATGGGAATTTGATAGGGACCTTAGATTGTAAGCTCACTGGGGCAGGGACTGATGGGAATTTGATAGGGACCTTAGATTGTAAGCTCACTGGGGCAGGGACTGATGGGAATGTAATAGGGACCTTAGATTGCAAGCTCACTGGGGGGCATGGACTGATGGGGAATGTGATAGGGACCTTAGATTGTAAGCTCACTGCGGCAGGGACTGATGGGAATGTGAAAGGGACCATAGATTGTAAGCTCACTGCGGCAGGGACTGATGGGAATGTGAAAGGGACCTTAGATTGTAAGATCACTGGGGCAGGGACTGATGGGAATGTGATAGGGACCTTAGATTGTAAGCTCACTGAGGCAGGGACTGATGGGAATGATGTATAATTTTTGTTATAACAAGGGATGTCCTTATAGAATTAGAATGACAGATTTCCCCCTGGAGGTAACAGCAGATAAATACCCGGGATGACTGACCTCACACTGGGTGCGTTTCTCAAACAACTCACCGATTCCTATCAATTTGCAGAATTTCAAAGATAAAGTATTCCTCATACATCATTTCCTGAAAAACTATTTTATGGCAAATTGAATAATCATCTGAATTTTCCTACTTGTCACCATGTTGCTGAGGTTGCTGAAATATTCAGAATTCAGAAGAAGTTAACTTTTTTTTGGTGAAACTTCCATTTGCATATTATAAGCCCATAATAGACAGGACCCCCTTCCTCTTGAGTCTCTTAACACTGGGACCAAATCTCTGTTACTATTTATATTTATTTTAAATTTATTACTCACTCATGCTCACAGTCCCGGAGAGACAGCAGGAGCAATGGGGAGCATTTAGTAAGGCTGCAGGGAACTCTGAGTATCACTCATGTATTATAAGGGATAATGTACCCCCTACTGTAAATGATAAGGATATTAGAAGTCACTGAGGGGTTGTTCTGTGACCATATAAAGACACAAGGCTGCAGGCTGAGTTATACAGGGAACTCTGAGTATCACTTATGTATTATAAGGGATAATGTACCCCTACTGTAAATGATAAGGATATTAGAAGTCACTGAGGGGTTGTTCTGTGACCATATAAAGGCACAAGGCTGCAGGCTGAGTTATACAGGGAACTCTGAGTATCACTCATGTATTATAAGGGATAATGTACCCCCTACTGTAAATGATAAGGATATTAGAAGTCACTGAGGGTTTGTTCTGTGACCATATAAAGACACAAGGCTGCAGACTGAGTTATACAGGGAACTCTGAGTATCACTGATGTATTATAAGGGATAATGTACCCCCTACTGTAAATGATAAGGATATTAGAAGTCACTGAGGGGTTGTTCTGTGACCATATAAAGGCACAAGGCTGCAGGCTGAGTTATACAGGGAACTCTGAGTATCACTGATGTATTATAAGGGATAATGTACCCCCTACTGTAAATGATAAGGATATTAGAAGTCACTGAGGGGTTGTTCTGTGACCATATAAAGGCACAAGGCTGCAGGCTGAGTTATACAGGGAACTCTGAGTATCACTCATGTATTATAAGGAATAATGTACCCCCTACTGTAAATGATAAGGATATTAGAAGTCACTGAGGGGTTGTTCTGTGACCATATAAAGACACAAGGCTGCAGGCTGAGTTATACAGGGAACTCTGAGTATCACTCATGTATTATAAGGAATAATGTACCCCCTACTGTAAATGATAAGGATATTAGAAGTCACTGAGGGGTTGTTCTGTGACCATATAAAGACACAAGGCTGCAGGCTGAGTTATACAGGGAACTCTGAGTATCACTCATGTATTATAAGGAATAATGTACCCCCTACTGTAAATGATAAGGATATTAGAAGCCACTGAGGAGTCTCTGGTGACTTGTAATATCCTCATCTGGGGGTGCATCTAAATTGATACCCCAAGATTATCAGATTCATCCAGCTCTGAGATGGAGACAATAATGTTGAACATTTCTTTAATATGTTTGATATATTAATACAAGGCAAAAATAAATATGTGCAACTGAACTGGACTCAAACAAACAGTCATAGGGAACAGAGGGTAATTTTTACCAAATCTGTAAGTTTTTCCTACATGTTTTCGTAACCAGCGCCTCATTATATGTTGTTAGAACCCAATCTCCCCCCACACTGACCAATGGCTTCCAACCTGCTATAAAACTGTATGTTTCTTCCCAGAGCAGAATTTCATTGAGAATTCTTCGCAAATCAACCCGGAGCTGAAATTCCTTTCTGTGACCCAATCGGCTTTCTGTTTCCAGGGAAGAGTTTTGTAAACAGTGTTTGAAGAAATGAAAGGGATCCGGTTTCCCTGTGGCTGGAAAGTGATACTCTAAACAGTTTTTGTTCTGGGGGGTTTCTCCTACAGTGAGTGATGGCAAAACATACTATTTGGTGAGTAACGATGAGAGATTTATCTGCGACTCTGCAAACACTGCAGCTTATCCCATTGCTTATTCCTTCCATCCAGCTAATAGGGAGCGATCTCTCAAGTGCAGCTCTGTCCCCAAAACAGCATTCCATCCTGTGGAGTCTCAGCTAAAAGCACCCACTTTTATCCGACCCACATGGAATTTATTTTCTATAAAGCAATTTCTGTTTTCTCCAAACTCACAGTATAGTCAGGTGACTCTGTCAGTCCAGAATTCCAGGTTCCTTTTCCCAAATTATTCATTGAAACACTGTATCAATCTTAGTCTTTATGTAGTGTCATTAATCCATCTCTAGAGTAGTGTTTCCATACTGTGGGGCTTACAGCAATTGCAGGAGGGGCTCAGCCTAAAGGCTAATTGGGGGGGGGGGAATAGATGCCCCAAAATAGTGACCTTCCCAATGATATAGGGATATAACTGGCCCATCTCTTCTGGGGAAGTTCCACTAGATGTTGGAACATTGTTGCTGGGAGTTGCTTCCATTCAGCCACAAGAGCATTAGTAAGGTTGGGCACTGATGTTGGAGATCAGGCTCACAGTCGGGGTTCCAATTCATCCCACAGGGGTTCAGTTGGGTTGAAATCAGGTTCTTCCCATCTCAGCAAACCCATTCTGTATGGACCTGGATCTGTGCATGGGACATTAATATGCTGACCCAAACTGGTCCACAAAGTAGATGTAGTGGTCTCCTGTGTCTGGAATAATGGATGTGGCCAATCACAATAATTAGAAGGGTAGCCACATGCTCGTCACCATACAGTGTAGCTTATTCTCATTATTGGGTTGGATTTCATTCACTGAGGTTTCCTTGGTTACTGCTTCTTCTTGATGAGTAGAAATAGGGAGCCGATAAGTTTTAACTTCTTGGACTTTTCTCCAATCTCTCGTGCTGCTGAGATCTGTCTCTTTCTCGTGTAGGCCTCAGCACATTGGAAGTCAATAGGTTTGGGGACCAGTTACAACACTGAGAAATGAGGGGTCATCCAAGGCTTTAATGGAAAAGACATTAAGATTTGAACCAAGATCTGCCTGATCCTTCTTAGATTATCCGTAGGCCAATAATTCTACCCAGCACAACATATGGATCACTAGATGTTTCTTTCCCATCAACATATGGGTCTGCCTGTTGCACCAATGAGTGGGCAGATCATATTTTCCACCAAAAAACGACTTTGGCATTTAGGTTTTTGGTGTTTAATACCCTAAAACAGAACATTAAGATCAGAATTCCAGGTAATTGACCTCTTTAGGAATAAGAGCATTTTCCATTCTACCTCGTTGTTCTGAATATAATTGAGTTTATTAATACTCGCCCTGGGTGTGGAGGTGCATATGCTCAAGGGGCTGGCCTCCTTCCCAATTGTCTATGCGACCAAAGCCAAGAAATAAGAAGCAAATAAAAATCCACTTGGCTTCTGCTCATTGAGCTTCAAGGATTTTTCTGACAGACATGGGAGAGGTCGAACCCAGTAACCAGCCTGTGCTTGTCTGAGAACATTCCTCTCTCTTCTACTTCATCTCTTAGTGACTTTCTTGGATCTGTGTTTGGCCAAAGTGAATAAAATGGATTTAGAGATGTCCTACCCCCCATCATACTGACCTTGATATATATATTGTCCTCTAGCAAATGAACCTCTATGTATACTGGCAGTTACCAAGCGATACCCAGGCCTTAATGAATCTTTATTAATAACATCTCTCTAATTAATTATAGTTTATATGTTCAGAACTGGAGTTGGGTCGTCTTAGTCTTATTCATTCTCTCCAATTCTACCTGGACCTAGTGGGAAAGGGCCTTCATTTTATTATCACATCTTGTTGTGTCATATAGTGATCATATCCCCCTTATATATTTATATATCGTGATCATATTGCCCTTATATTTATATATAGTGATCATATCCCCCTTATATATTTATATATCGTGATCATATTGCCCTTATATATTTATACATAGTGATCATATCCCCCTTATATATTTATATATAGTGATCATATCCCCCTTATATATTTATATATAGTGATCATATCCCCTTATATATTTATATATAGTGATCATATCCCCTTATATATTTATATATAGTGATCATATCCCCCTTATATATTTATATATAGTGATCATATCCCCCTTATATATTTATATATAGTGATCATATCCCCTTATATATTTATATATAGAGATCATATCCCCTTTATATATTTATATATAGTGATCATATCGCCCTTATATATTTATATATATAGTGATCATATCCCCTTATATATTTATATATAGAGATCATATCCCCTTTATATATTTATATATAGTGATCATATCGCCCTTATATATTTATATATAGTGATCATATCCCCCATATATATTTGTATATAGAGATCATATCCCCTTTATATATTTATATATAGTGATCATATCCCCTTATATATTTATATATAGAGATCATATCCCCTTTATATATTTATATATAGTGATCATATCGCCCTTATATATTTATATATAGTGATCATATCGCCCTTTTATATTTATATATAGTGATCATATCCCCCATATATATTTGTATATAGAGATCATATCCCCTTTATATATTTATATATAGTGATCATATCCCCTTATATATTTATATATAGAGATCATATCCCCTTTATATATTTATATATAGTGATCATATCGCCCTTATATATTTATATATATAGTGATCATATCCCCTTTATATATTTATATATAATGATCATACCCCATTATATATTTATATAGTGATCATATCCCCCTTATATATTTATATATAGTGATCATATCCCCTTATATATTATATATAGTGATCATATCCCCCTTATATATTTATATATAGTGATCATATCCCCCTTATATATTTATATATAGTGATCATATCCCCCTTATATATTTATATATAGTTATGATATCCCCTTATATATTTATATATAGTGATCATATCCCTCTTATATATTTATATATAGTGATCATATCCCCTTATATATTTATATATAGTGATCATATCCCCTTATATATTTATATATAGTGATCATATCCCCTTATATATTTATATATAGTGATCATATCCCCCTTATATATTTATATATAGTGATCATATCCCCCTTATATATTTATATATCGTGATCATATTGCCCTTATATATTTATATATAGTGATCATATCCCCCATATATATTTGTATATAGAGATCATATCCCCTTTATATATTTATATATAGTGATCATATCCCTCTTATATATTTATATATAGTGATCATATCCCCTTATATATTTATATATAGTGATCATATCCCCTTATATATTTATATATAGTGATCATATCCCCTTATATATTTATATATAGTGATCATATCCCCCTTATATATATATATATATTGATCATATCCCCTTATATATTTATATATAGTGATCATATCCCCCTTAACTGTCTCTTCTCCAGTGTAACCAATCCCAACTTGTCTTTCCCCATAACTGATCCCTTCCATTCCCTTTATCATTTTAGTTGCTCTTCTCTGTACTTTTTCTGTTTCATCAATATCCCATTTGACCATTTGAGCCCTAACACATATTACACTGACACTTTTTAAGAGAATTTTCCATAATTTGGAGCAACGTGCCTTGAGGCTACAAAATGTGAGTAGTTGAGTAGTAAGTACTTTTTAATTTCCTAACATTTTTATAGAATTTCAATATTTTAATGATTTCCCTTTAACATAATCAGGCCTTAAAAATCATTTTATATTCATATTTTTATATTCAGGTAAAGTGATTATTCTGCACAGAAGAACATATTTATTTAGTTTTTGTTGTTTTCAATATTTATGGAAATAACAGCTAATAATAATGATGACCCTTTGAAATTCAATTTCCCCCAGACTATAATAATACCCTACAATAATGAATCATGTCATCATTAGCCCAGAGCCCAAATACGCACATTATCACTATCGGGCCGTGGAGACCTGTTATCCATGAAATATGCCCGTGTCTGACCCACAAAGTCTCGCTGGGTCCGTGCCAAGCAGTCCCTGGGCAATTACAATGCCATTCTAACCACATTAAATAGAAAGGCAAGTCAGGTTTAAATTGGTTATTTATCACAAAATACATTCCTTGTGTATAATCAGCCAAGTGAGGAATGAACTCTTATTCTCAATCATCTCGGCCTTTCCTACCCCAGCAGGGATAAGAGCACAATATGATGATATATTTATATGTATATACTGTATACGCTCTCTGAGGGGTGTCACACATCCAATAATGTATATAGAATATTGCGTGATATATACAGGCTGGACAGTCAGTAGCATTGGATTATGAGCTCAGTCCCATTACTCACTTTGCTGCTATTCTTATTGGCTCAGCAAACTAACCCTAAGCCTAATGCCCTGATTGGTTTTCTTATTAATACCTTAAAGGGGGGGTTCACCATTATGTTACTTTTTAGTATGTTATAGAATGGCTAATTCTTCACTGATGAAGGGCCATGCGGTCCCGAAATGTTTGATCTTGTGAACAGTGTTAAGAGCACCATGGAATAAAGCTTGGGATCACCCTGTTTGATGCATAAAGAGGTATCGCCTTTTCATTTATTGATAGAACGGCTAATTCTAAGCAACTTTTCAATTGGTCTTATTTTTTTAATAGTTTTTTTATTATTTGCCTTTTTTTTCTGATTCTTTCCAGCTTTCAAATGGGGGTCACTGACCCCATCTAAAAAACAAATGCTCTATAAGGCTACAAATGTATTGTTATTGCTACTTTTTATTCCTCATCTTTCTATTCAGGCCTCTCCTATTCATATTACAGGCTCTTATTCAAATAAGTGCATGGTTACTAGGGGAATTTGGACCCCAGCAACCAGAAATTGCAAACTGGAGAGCTGCTGAATACAAAGTTAAATTACTTAAAAACCACAAATAATAAAAAATGAAAACCAATTGCAAATTGTCTCAGAATATCACTCTCTACATCCTACTAACACTTAGGGGCACATTTACTATGGGTCGAATATCGAGGGTTAATTAACCCTCGATATTCGACCATCAAAGTAAAATCCTTCGACTATAAATATCGAAGTCGAAAGGATTTACCGCATTTAGTTCGATCGAACGATTAAATCCTTCGAATCGTTTGATTCGAAGGATTTAATCGTTCGATCGAACAATTTTTCCTTCGATCGTTCGATCGAACTAAATGAGTCGAAGTCCTTTCGACTTCGATATTTATAGTCGAAGGATTTTACTTTGATTCGACTATAAATATCGAAGTCGAAAGGATTTACTGCATTTAGTTCGATCAAAAGATCGAAGGAAAAATTGTTCGATCGAACGAATAAATCCTTCAAATCAAATGAATCGAAGGATTGTAATCCATCGATCAGAAATTGCTTAGAAAGCTTATGGGGAAGGTCTCCATAGACTAACATTGGTGCTCGGTAGGTTTTAGGTGGCGAAGTAGGTAGTCAAGTTTATTTTAAAGAGACAGTACTTCGACATCAAATGGTCGAATAGTCGAATGATTTTTAGTTCGAATCGTTCGTTTCAAAGTCATAGTTGAAGGTCGAAGTAGCCAATTCAATGGTCGAAGTAGCCAAAAAAAAACTTCTAATCCTTCACTCGAGCTAAGTAAATGTGCCCCATAATTTAAAGGTGAACAACCCCTTTAAGGCCAAAGGCTACCCTAACCTATATAATACTGACCCACATCTATATAGATTTGTCTGGTGCACTGGACGATACTGATATGATCAGGAATAACCTGATTAATTAGAATATTTAAATTAGGTTTTCCCCCAATCAGAATCTGTTAATTTCCAACTGGAACTGGTTTGTGGGGGAGAGAAGAGAAATCCTTAATAAAGAAGTAAAGTTAAAGGAAAATATATTTCATCTGATCCAATGTTTCTTGGACTAAATGTACCCGGGTCTCACCCACTGGCAAAAGGAGAATTACCCAGAGGGTTCCAGGCCAGAGTAGGGTGCCTGTCAGACTCCTCCCATAGGCGGGGCAATTGTCTGGGCTCAGTTTTGGAAAGAGGAAGAAGAAGGAAGTCCAAGGACTGGTGTTATTTTGTATTATTATTATTACTATTATTATTATTATTATTTTGACCACCGCCTGTCTATGAAATGTCAGGACTAGTAATAATCCTACAGGAAAGCATTCGATCATTTCCCATAAACATAATGAATTCTTCATGCGTTTGTTTTCTAATCAAATTTTGTTACTCAATTTCATTGGCTGAAACTCTGTATTTGACCTTCAATAAGATCATCGCCAGCAGCTGAAGTGACAGTTACATTTAATATTCTTTATGGAACAAACTCCATAAACTCCCCAGACCTGAAAGATAAGAATCTCATGTGGGAATGTTTATTTAAGCAACAATTCTTCATTCATCCATTTGCTATTGAAAACAAGACAGTAAATTGTACTTAATGGTAACTACGAGACATCTATGTTGGTGGCAAAGCTGCTCGGTGTAGGGCTATTCACAGCTCCTCAGTATGGGGGTCTCATTGGGTACTTAGTTGGGTACTTCAGTCTTGGCTCATTGATTTTGGGATGGCATGTTTGTGTTGGTGCTCATTTACACTGTGCCCCTTCATATGGAAAGCTTAACGAACTAGCTTGTTGATTGATTATCTGGGTTTATAGTGTAAATTAGTACTTAATAACTGGGCTGATATTGGCTTATCTTGTGGCCTACTGTTTCAATTCTCCATGAACCATTTCTGCCAGTCCATTTCATCCATCTGACCTCACTCCTCCCTTACTCTATGATCATCCAATGCACATGAGGCTGCACTTGGCTTTGTTTTTCAGGGCTGCAGAAGACTAGTCAGTATTCCCCAAACATGCATGTTGGCACAGATGAGAATAAGGCAATGTTGAGGGATCAGTTTAGTCTAGGCAAGTTAGGTTTGATAGCAGTCCCAGAATTACTGTGATTACTCTCACCATCCTTCTTGATCTGAAACTCAATGGAAGAAGAACGGAGAAGTCCAGACCCTCCAGCTCCTCCCCCTATTTTAATGTCTTCTGAGAATTCTACCCCCTCTGATCCTGATATATTTTGAAAGGAGCTGTTCATCCAATGTTTACTAATACAGATCTTCATAAGCTCAGCTTTAAGACTAAAGCCTGCTCATCTAGAGATACTTATGGCTAGTAGGGCTTTCTGGTATTATGAAAACCATGTGTAAGGGAAACAACTCACCGACGCCATTCCTCGATCCAAGATGGCGGCTCCCTGTCCTCCCACATGGTTCTTCCTGGTCGCAGCATTGTGACGCCAGCTTCTTCTCGCCAGCCGATTGGACACCAGCGCCAGAATGGACTCTGACCATTCTATTGCCAAACCCTTTTGTACCTTGAACTTTGTTTGTTGAACTGCCTCCTCCTTGGTCCGCACTCCATACTGAGCCTTCGGGCCCTTACACCATAAGACTAGAAGATTCCTTTGGTGGCCGACACTTTCCAAGGATTGTACTAAATATGTCAGGTCCTGTGAAGCTTGTGCTAGATTCTGAAATTTCCATTCTAAACCTATGGGTCTCCTCTAGCCACATCTTGTTGCTTCCAGACTGTGGACTTCAAGGTCAGACCACCATCCTAGTTATTCTGCATTGAACTTCCAAACTGACACATTTCGTCTCTGAACATAAATGACCATCTGCCTCTGACACAACAAATACCTTTATTTAGGAAATTATCTGCTCATGTGGGATTCCTGACAGAGAGGTTTCTGACCATGGGATGCTACTTTGTGAGTCGTGTGAGTCCTAAATTTAATAATATATGGTTATCTTCCATGAACCTCAATTTCTACTTGAGGTAATAAGCTGGGTCAAAGGTTCCTTGGTCATTTTACCATAGTTTGATTAATTTTGTCATGTTTTAATTGAAAGAACCTTATTCCTGGTGCAGCCTACTTGGCTTCCACTCAACCTTTCTCAAACCATTTGTGCCAAACACTATATTGGGTTGTCCAGATGCTTGTCGACAAGTGGAAAGACTAGACCATAAGGAAGATGTTTGGAAACCACTCCTGAACCTCTACAGCAATTTAATTGGGCTCATCACACTCTTGCTCAAGTCTACAGGCTGCTCCTGGGGGAGTTCAAAATTACACCATTCATTTATTGCTCCTCTGTGAGTATCTTCAACACTTGAAATGCACTTAAAATGTTCATTTAGTTGCCTGGTTCCCTGTTTCATCCCAGGGCTGGATTTGTATCCGTGTGAGGTGCTAATATGCCAAGGATTCCAAGGAACCCCCAACCTGTAACTCTTTTCATTAATGACAGGGTCTTATAGAAAAGATCAACAACATTATTCTCATGGGCTACAGAAGAATATAGAAGAGGGGCCCAAGCCACGTAGGGTTGCTCCAAAAACAAAATATGAATGTGATAGAATCTCTGGGGTCAGTTTCGGAACCAGTAGGGGCAATAAGATTCCCCAGAACTGAAGGTTCTATTGGCAACTATATTTCTATATATTTTCATTTTAGATCAAAGCATGAAACTACCCCTCCCCCCTTCATAAGATAAAGTGTTTTAATGTTATTAATCAGATATTGTTGCGTGATTCCATTAGCTGCAAGCCTATTGGCAGGAGATGTGATACAAAACAACATGAAATCTCCTTGAAGTAACAAACTCTTCCGACGTGTCTCGGAACCCCCGAAGCTCAGTGATAGTGATCGTATCCGTGGCAATGAGGATATTAACAGGAACTGCTGCTCGGAATTCTCTTCTTTCTTATTAATTCACCTGGAAGGCACATTCCACTCACTTTCCATTCAACATCACAACTGATCAATGATCTTGTTGAACTAATCGTGAACTCACGCCAAAGAGTTACAAACCCCATTCCTAAATGAAGTCTATTATAATGTTAACTAAGCAAACGCCCTTCAGGGAAAGACATTGATGGAAAGGAAGATAAATAAGATGCAGCTGAAGCCATAAAGACTCCGAGTTGTGATGAGAGACAGGGGCTGAGATACAGGAGCTTCTGGCTGAGGGGGGTCCAAACTCCGATTCTATAGACACTAATGTCTGTGTCAAACCCAAAATGAGATGTATCCTCCCGACACCCACATGAACAGAACAGTGAAAGAAACAGGACAGTTGGGTCTGACAGCAGCCGAGGAAGAGACATTTCCCCCGATACAATTTTTCTGTTGGTCATTTCCTTTTCCATCTTTCTCCTCACTCAGCCAATGAAGTAAATGGATCCGATATCCGGGTTTTCTGTAACTGGGAACACATTGATCATCTCAAAAACGTCTTAATCATCTCAAAAACAGAATGGACCATTCAGATTTCAGAGCCCAATTTTGCCTCTGCATGAAACATGTTCTGCTGCAGATTCTTATAGTAACTACAATGTATTAATTTAGGGGCAAATAAACTAAAGGTAAAGACTTAGCGCTAGTGTAGGGGCATGAAGTGGGGTGCAAAGAACAATATATACTATGGTTGTTCAACTGTCAACTAGGAGTGCATCAAACAGCAATGGTTTCATCTAAGATCCAATTCCACTCCCTCACCCTATACAGAGAGATCCCATAAAACTATGTCACATAGGTATTCCCTGTACTAAGCACAATTCAGCAGGAACAGTCCCTAAGTTTACTCATAGTCTGTACAGAGAGATCCCATAAAACTATGTCACATAGGTATTCCCTGTACTAAGCACAATTCAGCAGGAACAGTCCCTAAGTTTACTCATAGTCTGTACAGAGAGATCCCATAAAACTATGGCAGCATAGGTATTCCTCTGTACTAAGCACAATTCAGCAGGAACAGTCCCTAAGTTTGCTAATAGTCTGTACAGAGAGATCCCATAAAACTATGGCAGCATAGGTATTCCCTGTACTAAGCACAATTCAGCAGGAACAGTCCCTAAGTTTGCTCATAGTCTGTACAGAGAGATCCCATAAAACTATGGCAGCATAGGTATTCCCTGTACTAAGCACAATTCAGCAGGAACAGACCCCTAGGTTTGCTCATAGTCTGTACAGAGAGATCCCATAAAACTATGGCAGCATAGGTATTCCTCTGTACTAAGCACAATTCAGCAGGAACAGTCCCTAAGTTTGCTAATAGTCTGTACAGAGAGATCCCATAAAACTATGGCAGCATAGGTATTCCCTGTACTAAGCACAATTCAGCTGGAACAGTCCCCTAAGTTTGCTCATAGTTTGTACAGAGAGATCCCATAAAATTATGGCAGCATTCCCTGTACTAAGCACAATTCAGCAGGAACAGTCCCTAAGTTTGTTCATAGTCTGTACAGAGAGATCCCATAAAACTATGGCAGCATAGGTATCCCCTGTACTAAGCACAATTCAGCAGGAACAGTCCCCTAAGTTTGCTCATAGTCTGTACAGAGAGACCCATAAAATTATGGCAGCATTCCCTGTACTAAGTACAATTCAGCAGGAACAGTCCCTAAGTTTGCTCATAGTCTGTACAGAGAGATCCCATAAAACTATGGCAGCATAGGTATTCCCTGTACTAAGCACAATTCAGCAGGAACAGTCCCTAAGTTTGCTCATAGTCTGTACAGAGAGATCCCATAAAACTATGGCAGCATAGGTATTCCTCTGTACTAAGCACAATTCAGCAGGAACAGTCCCTAAGTTTGCTCATAGTCTGTACAGAGAGATCCCATAAAACTATGGCAGCATAGGTATTCCCTGTACTAAGCACAATTCAGCAGGAACAGACCCCTAAGTTTGCTCATAGTCTGTACAGAGAGATCCCATAAAACTATGGCAGCATAGGTATTCCTCTGTACTAAGCACAATTCAGCTGGAACAGTCCCCTAAGTTTGCTCATAGTTTGTACAGAGAGATCCCATAAAATTATGGCAGCATTCCCTGTACTAAGCACAATTCAGCAGGAACAGTCCCTAAGTTTGTTCATAGTCTGTACAGAGAGATCCCATAAAACTATGGCAGCATAGGTATCCCCTGTACTAAGCACAATTCAGCAGGAACAGTCCCCTAAGTTTGCTCATAGTCTGTACAGAGAGACCCATAAAATTATGGCAGCATTCCCTGTACTAAGCACAATTCAGCAGGAACAGCCCCTAAGTTTGCTCATAGTCTGTACAGAGAGATCCCATAAAACTATGGCAGCATAGGTATCCCCTGTACTAAGCACAATTCAGCAGGAACAGTCCCCTAAGTTTGCTCATAGTCTGTACAGAGAGACCCATAAAATTATGGCAGCATTCCCTGTACTAATCACAATTCAGCAGGAACAGTCCCTAAGTTTGCTCATAGTCTGTACAGAGAGATCCCATAAAACTATGGCAGCATAGGTATTCCCTGTACTAAGCACAATTCAGCAGGAACAGCCCCTAAGTTTGCTCATAGTCTGTACAGAGAGATCCCATAAAACTATGGCAGCATAGGTATTCCCTGTACTAAGCACAATTCAGCAGGAACAGTCCCTACGTTTGCTCATAGTCTGTACAGAGAGATCCCATAAAACTATGGCAGCATAGGTATTCCCTGTACTAAGCACAATTCAGCAGGAACAGTCCCTAAGTTTGCTCATAGTCTGTACAGAGAGATCCCATAAAACTATGACAGCATAGGTATTCCCTGTACTAAGCACAATTCAGCAGGAACAGTCCCTACGTTTGCTCATAGTCTGTACAGAGAGATCCCATAAATCTTTAGGGGCGGGTAGGGAATAGAGTGACTGCCCTTTGTCTGCAAAACCCTTTCCTGTTAGTTAAATTGAGGTCGGGGTGGGGGTGGGGGGGTAAGATATTAAGTAAAGGGATCAAACTGTATCAATGTGAAATAATTCAGCTGTGACAGCCCATAATAACCATTCATGTTGAGCCAGTCTCTTACCTGGAGGCTTGTGTTTGATGGGCGCATACCTGCAATCAGCAGAGCAGTTCTTGTAACCACTTTAATCTGCTCGGCAGACAATATATCTACATCATGTCAGCAGTCGCTCTCTGATTTTTTTTTTCCTCAATTTAAATTTTTCAGTTTCCAGAGACGATCAAAGCGGCGACCGACAGTGGGACCCCGGGGGTCTGAGAAACCTCAAATTTACTCTTTACTTTTATGTCTAAATCCCGACTCACCTGTCACTCGCTCCCCTTACTTCTCTGTGACAATCATCAACGTCTTATGGGGGAAAACTGCAAAATTCTGCACATTTTGGGGACTGCTTTATCTTTATTATTTATAATCCTTTATTTATATTACATCAACCTGTTTCCTTTGTGCTCTTACTGACATTAGGGGTAACACTTAACACTTCCCAAATAAATTACATTTATCAACTATTCAACTTCTTGCCAGTAGATGTCACTGTATCATTAGTTCTTCATCATCATCATCATTTATTTATGTATATAGTGCCGACAATTTATGTATTAGCCCCCCTTTTCTGCAGATAGTTTAAAAGACTGACACCCCATGTTTCTGGGGAAAATATTTATTTATTTCAAAATATTAGTGGAAAGGAAGAGGAAGTTGTACTTCCCGATGGGACCTACAGGGAACTGTTAGCCATGGAGAGAGAATCAGTAATTAACCTGTATATGGGGTAACTTTGGGGTACTGACTGGCACTAAGTGGGTGCTGATCCACTCCTATAACAAAGGCTGACTAATCCCCCCTGGGGCTCTTACCCCACATACAGATTAAGGATTGATATTTTTACTTGTAACAGTTCCCTGTAGGTCCCAAGGGGAAGTACAACTCTTCTTTCTTTCCTCTAATAATACTTTTGGGGATGTTACACTTTTAAACAATTCACAGAAAGGGACCTTTTTATACATGAACTAATGATACAGCGACACCTACTGGCAATGAGACAAATAGCTGAGAAGTGTAGTTGGGGCAGCAAAACATTTAGTTAGTAATTGGGGAGAAAAGCTATGGAAATATAGGCGGTATATCCCTAGTGTTATTGTCTCATTTCCCTACAGACATAGGGATTAATAGCTACAGTATATTATACTAATATTATATTGATGACGCATCATTTTAATCTTTCAAGTAAAATTGTATTACCATTGAAATTTTTTCATCGCCAGAGTTATTTATACTTTTTTTTTTACCAGTCCTGAATGGCTTACTCATCTACAGTCATATGAAAAAGTTTGGGATCCCCTCTTAATTCTTCGGAGTTTCGTTTATCATTGGCTGAGCTTTCAAAGTAGCAACTTCCTTTTAATATATAACTTGCCTTATGGAAACAGTAGTATTTCAGCAGTGACATCAAGTTTATTGGATTAACAGAAAATATACAATATGCATCATAACAAAATTAGACAGGTGCATAAATTTGGACACCCCAACAGAGATATTCCATCAATACTTAGTTACAAATGTAACAGCCTCTAGACGCCTCCTATAGCCTTTGATGAGAGTCTGGATTGTGGATGTGGCTATTTGTGACCATTGGTCCATACAAAATCTCTCCAGTTCAGTTAAATGTGATGGCTGCCAAGCATGGACAGTCTGCTTCAATCATCCCATAGATTTTCCATGATATTCAAGTCGGGGGACTCCAGAATATTGTACTTGTCCCTCTGCATAAATGTCTTTGTAGATTTCCAACTGTGTTTAGGGTCATTGTCTTGTTGGAATATCCGACCCCTGCAGAGTAACTTCAACTTTGTGACTGATGCTTGAACATTATCCTGAAGAATTTGTTGATATTGGGTTGAATTCAGGCGCCCTGCTTCAGCTGTCACACACTGTTGTTACAATACTGGTCCAATTGTGAGACGTGTGGACTTTATCTCTGTGTATATGTATTTATAGGTGTAGGTAGGAGCTGCCATGTGGTTTTCCTTACAGAGAATAATATGAAGGTAATGAAGAATTGAGTCATTATTTCAGCAGTTATAAGATATTGTTGCCATGGTGATTATTCTAATTAACTGCACCCAGGATTGATTCCAAGGGCACATCAATTAGAGAGGAATGTCAGAAGAATGAGTTCCCCTTTAGAGTCAGGATGTCTCGTGTTCATTTCCCCTCGCAGAGAATTACCAAAAACTCTTTGGCCCAGTGTCAGACTGAGACGTTTGTGCTGATAAAAGTGTTGGGGGAAGCAGGTGATTAATCAGGGGGTGCAACTCGTGAGCACGGGGATTCCGAAATATCAATCCCAGGAAACACTCGGAGAGGAAGATTATCCTTTACTGTCTGCTGGGGGCTAATTAAGTCACGGGCTGCTCCTCATTATTTCACGTTGGACGTCCAAGAGGAAGTGGATGAGACTCTGATTTATGGTCCATTCGGGCAGGTTAAGAGACTGAGCAAATGGCAACTATTTTTATATTAGGAACTGGCAATAATACAGAGTCTGTTCTCCATCACACAGATAATTGTAATTCATTCTAACCTCAAAAATAATCAGCCAAATAAATTTATCATTCCAGCAGAATATGTATTTATTTATTTCTTACATTTCAGAATTTTTTTAAACCAACTGGAAGCTGCCTTTAAAGTGTTGAAGTCCCTCCCACTGCTTGAGTCACAGGCTTATTGCCCCTCCCCCTGTATATGATGTTCAGAGGTGTATCAGACTGGGGTTACTGGGAATAAAGGGAACCGCTCCCACTCTCTCCTTCTCTCTGGTACAAGTCAGTGTTAATTTATACTCAGGGCCGGATTTACATAGCGGCGCCCCTAGGCCCACTGTCGTTCGTCGCCCCCGTCCCCTCCCCTTTATTCGTGCAAATTTTTATCATTTGGACCAGAGCAATGGGTATTGGTGCACGGGAAATTTAAAAAATGATTGTATCTCCAGCGCATCCCCAGTGTTTTTGAACCAATGTGGGTGTGGTTGGGCAGCATGCCGCCCCCCTAAAATCCTGCCGCCCAAGGCCCGGGCCTAGGTGGCCTTTCCACAAATCCGGGCCTGTTTATACTTTCTACCTCCCAAACATGTGCTCAAAACCCTATTGGCAACTTCTACTGGGCACTGACTCCAGTTACAATTGTTTATTTTTCGACTGGACAGATCTTGCTAATACCCCTCTCTGACTATTCCTGCACCTTATTGTAGGGCTACAAGACGGGAGTCTAAGCTTCATTCCCTGGGTCACTAAGTCAGGCTCAAATTTTACTGAGTCTAAATACCAACCTTTCATTTATATCCTTGATTGGGATCTAAATGAAGCGCTATAGTAAAATGAGTGCAGCTTTCTCTGACTATTAGCTCCACTCCCAATAAATGTGTTTCGGATGAGACCTTAAAACATTAGGGAGTGAGCTGTCGTAACGATGTGGAGGCAGGGTGTAGTGCAACTGTAACTGTATTCAGGGTGCAATAATTGGGTACCAGTGGTTCTTATAACTTAACCATTGAACAGACGTATTGAACACACACAATGCTCAGTGGAGTGAACATAAAAGAGAACATGCAGGATCATACAACAGTGGATAGGCAATAGTCACGGCACCTTTGGTCAATATAAGTTCCCTTGTGAACGAGGACAATGTCTGCAGCTTTGAGGAGGTACAGCCAGCTTTCAGCCTTTTCCCTAAGTGGAACCTGAGGTTCCTAGGTCTGCACACTTAGGGGCACATTTACTTAGCTCGAGTGAAGGAATAGAATAAAAAATACTTCGAATTTCAAAATATTGTTTTGGCTACTTCGACCATCGAATTGGCTACGTCGACCTTCGACTACGACTTTGAATCGAACAATTCGAACAAAAATTCGTTCAGCTATCCGACCATTCGATAGTCGAAGTACTGTCTCTTTAAAAAAAACTTCGACCACCTACTTCGCCACCTAAAACCTACCGAGCATCAATCTTACCCTATGTGGAAGGTCCCCATAGGCTTTCTAGCCAATTTGGGATCGAAGGAAAATCGTTTGATCAATGGATTCAAATCTTTTGAATCGTTCGAACGATTATTCCTTCGAACGTTCGATTGAATGAATAGTGCTAAATCCTTTGTTATTCGAAGTCGAAGGATTTAACTTCGAGGCTTGAATATCGAAGGTAAATTAACCCTCGATATTCGACCATAAGTAAATGTGCCCCTTAGTCCCTACTTCTGGGCAATTAGTACCCAGGATCTTAATCCCACTCAAAATCCTCGGAGCCTCAAGCTGCTCAGCTAAATATCCTGTCTATCTGTCACTACTAGAGTGACCTATGAAGGTGAGTAGCCTATCCTAGCTAGACTTGACCATCTAGGTCCCACTCGAGCTCTGCCTGCCTGCTCAGGCTAGAGCCAGCACTGAAAAGCATGGCTTCAAAGGGTTTTATACTTTGCCACAGTGCCATCTACTGGTCACTGTGAGAAACAACAAGGGGCATAGTTTAAAGCAGGAATAGGAAACAGTTCCCCTCCTAACTGTATTTTAGGACCAGTTAGGTGCCTATAACACTAGGGAACTGCCTGCTAAATAATACTGGGAGACTAATTTACCAGTCCCCTAAACAAAAAAACAACAATATTTAATATTTTATTTTTTCTAGGGGAATCACCTTATCCTATCACGTGGGGTACCCTGATCTATTCCATATAGTGGCACCACCCAAAGCTCTCCCACTATCCCTACATGAGCCCCAGGGGAGTTGCCATTTCCCTTACTTGTCATATACTTGTATAATTCATCACATGCTTTAATAAATATTCTCATTAAAGCACAGTCCTGATTATGCTATCACTGTTTGTCACAGTTGGGATTGGTTACACTGGAGAAGAGACAGTTAAGGGGGATATGATCACTATATATAAATATATAAGGGGGATATGATCACTATATATAAATATATAAGGGGATATGATCACTATATATAAATATATAAGGGGATATGATCACTATATATAAATATATAAGGGGATATGATCACTATATATATAAATATATAAGGGGATATGATCACTATATATAAATATATAAGGGGGATATGATCACTATATATAAATATATAAGGGGATATGATCACTATATATAAATATATAAGAGGGATATGATCACTATATATAAATATATAAGGGGATATGATCACTATATATAAATATATAAGGGGATATGATCACTATATATAAATATATAAGGGGGTATGATCACTATATATAAATATATAAGGGGATATGATCACTATATATAAATATATAAGGGGGATATGATCACTATATATAAATATATAAGGGGGATATGATCACTATATATAAATATATAAGGGGATATGATCACTATATATAAATATATAAGAGGGATATGATCACTATATATAAATATATAAGGGGATATGATCACTATATATAAATATATAAGGGGGATATGATCACTATATATAAATATATAAGGGGTATGATCACTATATATAAATATATAAGGGATATGATCACTATATATAAATATATAAGGGGGATATGATCACTATATATACATATATAAGGGGATATGATCACTATATATAAATATATAAGGGGATATGATCACTATATATAAATATATAAGGGACAGTAATGAAATAGAGAAAGTACAGAGAAGAGCGACTAAGCTGATAAAGGGAATGGAAGGGATCAGTTATGGGGAAAGACAAGTTGGGATTGGTTACATGGGTAATTAGCTTTATTAGTGGTTCATTCCATAGAATATCTGAGCAGGGTCTGGGAAGGTTTTCATTAGGGAGACTAGAAAATCCATTTGGGAATCAGACCAGTGGATCAAGCGTCAGACTGGGGGGTCGGAGGTCGGGGGCCCACCAGGGCTTCCACCATAAGGGCCCTCAACCCCCCTCAGGTGCAGCATGAGTTGAAAACGGTTGCAGGTCTTGGTGGCCCATGAGGGCCGGGGCTCACCAGGTTTTTACCCAGTATCCAACTGGCCTAGTCCCACCCTGCTCTGGTTTAGTCCAGGTGAGACCTTGGCTGGCAGTTTCTTTCCATGTGGCCTTTAACTTTGCCTTCTTATCAGTATTTGCCCATGCAAGCCATCAAATCACCAGCTAGGGCCAGTCCTGGGAAACAAATTTACCAGCAATATATTTGTATGGTGGTGTACTTCCCAATATTTTGAAAAATAGAAAGAGGGCCACAACCCCTAATTACCAGTTTTGCTATGAAGGTGAATTGCCCTTTAAACTGCAAGTCACAGAGACTTGTTTATCTTAAATGGTTGCAATTACTTATTTGCTTATTTGAAATGGTTACAATTGCTTTTTTGCTTATCTTAAATTTTGCAATTGCTTATTTGCTTATGTAAAATGCTTACAATTGCTTCTTTGCTTATCTTAAATGGTTACAATTGTTTATTTGCTTATCTTAAATGGTTACAATTGTTTATTTGCTTATCTTAAATGGTTACAATTGCTTCTTTGCTTATCTTAAATGGTTACAATTGTTTATTTGCTTATCTTAAATGGTTACAATTGCTTCTTTGCTTATCTTAAATGGTTACAATTGCTTCTTTGCTTATCTTTAATGGTTACAATTGCTTCTTTGCTTATCTTAAAGTGCAGCTGCCACATATTCTGGACTCTCTGCCAAAAGCCAATTAGAAACGTTGTATATTTTTCTGCCTGTTCAGTGCAGGAGATCACAGAGAAAGTCGGGACATTTCAGTAACAAACCCAGGACTGAAGGGCTGAGCTGTGAAAAAAAGGGACAGTTGGGACTTTGGAGGTATGGGGTGGCACTGGAAAGCCAACTATAAATCCCCCCTTCCCTGACCCTCTCCATGCTTAATCACCCCCTTTTCACCAGAGACTGGCCTCTGTCCTGCTCCATCCACCCAATCACTGGTCCATTTCCCTGCCCAAACGCACAAGTACAAACTCTGCCGGTGGCCATATTGCTACACCCAGTTTAGGGATCGACCATGCTGCTGCAAGGGACTGAGGTGCAATGTCCGCGACTGATGAGTTTAAAGGGGAAGTGATTTAAATAAAAATCTTCCAGTTGATGAATCTGGCAATACTGGATACTGATCAGCTGGCTAAACTCATTAATATAGCTGAGGAGCAAGAAAAATAAAAGAAAAACCTCAAAATGACTATGAAGATTTTCATTCATCCAGGTCATGGTATATCTAGTATAGGTCAATCTAAAAACAACTGGACTTGCTGAGTAATCAATGAAGACGTTTCACTACTCATCCGAGCAGCTTCTTCAGTACAACTGACTGGTGTGGGAAGTTCTCGGCATATAAACTCTTCCACTAATCCAATCACAATGGCCCATTGTAACTCTTCAGAGAGGTGATATTTGAAGAAATTCCCAGAGGTGTAGATTGTGTGTAGTTGTGATAGGATTATCCAATGTGTCATGTGACTCCTAGATAGAGGTGTTACTTGTGAGAGTTACATGAATGGATGTGTGACGTGTTCTGAATCCGCCGGGGTACAGATGTTAGACCAGCATTGTATGTAGCAGACAGGTGGTGTCGCCTCTGTTCAGGGATGGTTTCTCCACCTTGACATGAATCGCCTCTTTCTCGCCTCATTCAAACCAGCGTCTTCTTTATCCAAGATTTGGACCTTGTTATCTTCAAAGGAGTGTCCCTTGTCTTTTAGGTGTAGAAAGACCTCTGAGTCTTGCCCTGTAGAGTTCTCCCTCCATTCACTTGGTTGTTTTGTCTCCCCAATGTATAGATCTGTGCTCTCCTCACTACACTGGACTCCGTATACCACATTGCTTTGTTTTTATTAGGGGTTGGGTCAAAGTTGAACTACAGCAGACAAAGTTGAACTTACGCCTTGACAAAGCCATTATTGCGAAACGCGCGTCGGCGTTCCGAGTCCTTTTAACTTTAAACTTTAAAAACCAAAACTTTTATACCTCAGTCGATTTCAAAGTAGTGGAGGGGGTGGGGAGGTTACAAACCTCAACCAGTGCTCAGCTCTCTGCTTATCTATCTGTTACTAAAGCTCACAAGAGCCCGTGGATTTGTGGTTTTTAGGCATATTTAGTTTTCTTGAGTTTAGGACTAGAGTAAAATTTGAGACCACAGTCCCGGGTACTCTGCCTTCTTTGACTTTGTGGTGTCCCAGGGATAGAAATAAATTAGGTAGTAGATTTGGGACAACTCCACCTCCTTCTTTTTCCATTTCTATCTCATTTCTGAACCTGAGCAAATGTGTGTTTTTTAATAATTATCCTATTTATTGCGGTCTCTAATTAATTAATTTTTTAACCTTAATCTATTTAAGCACTTTTGAGCACCTTCAATATTATGAATTTTGGTTAAATCTGGATCAAATTATTATTATCCATTAACTGTTAAGCACTTGCACCTTAATTCAAAGTGATTGGGAAGGGGGAGATTACTAACCCCCAAAAATAGATACACTGTTGTGAAATAGAACTGGTTACAATTAAGAATATATATATCAACGTTTTTTGTAACTTTTATATAGAACTGAATGAATAGTATTACCAATATTTAATTAATTTATAATCAATTTTAATTGATTCAATAATAGCACAAGCACTTTAGTATCTATATTTAAGTTATTAGCTAACTTGCACATACTAGTGACTAAATTAAATTAGGAAGGTTTAAATCACTTGAGACTGCTGAGCGAGTTTTGAAGCTAGTGGGGTACTTTTTCTTCAATTTTTAAATTAATGGTTATATGTTTGCAAAGCATGAAGTCAATGCAGATCTTAAGCAAAGTTGCAAGAAAATGTCTGATATAATATTTGGACCGTGTGTGGATTGTTTCTGACATTTCTCGTACCGTGGGGATCGGTTGTTTCGTCGACGGGACAGATCTATTCAAAATTTCAAATAGAAAGAGGTTTGAGAGAGAAGAGGCACCCCAGGCCCACCGATAGATCTGCCCACCCAATATCCACCCCATCCTCCATCTCTGCCAGTGAGTAGTGACGGGCGAATTTGGGGTTTTTTGATTCGCCAAAAAAATCTCAAATTTCCTGTGAAATTCGTGAAACAGCGAAAAATTTGCCGGCATCCATTTTTGAATTTATTCGCGCCTGGTGAATAAATTCTCCCATCACTACCGGTGAGACGTGGGGAGGGCCGGAAATTAACTCAAAGGAAAGTCACTGCGGTACCAATACACGGCCCAAACTTTGTGCTTAATGCTAATGAGATCAGTAAAGTAAAATACGTAAAAAAGAGAAAGCAGATTCTATTTTCTTCCCTCGGTCTCCTCTGTGCCTTCATCTAACTCTTCTCTTCTCTAGGGGGCACATTTACTAAGCTCAAGTGAAGGATTAGAATGAAAAATACTTTCGACTCGTTTGACTATTTGACCATTCGATAGTCGAAGTACTGTCTCTTTAAAAAAAACTTTGACTACCTACTTCGCCTCCTAAAACCTACCGAGCACCAATTTTAGCCTATGGGGACCTTCCCCATAAGCTTTCTAAGCTTTGTTTGATCGAAGGAAAATCCTTTGATCGATGGATTAAAATCCTTAGAATCATTCGATTTTTCCTTTGATTGTTCGATCGAAGCATTTGCGGTAAATCCTTTGACTTTGATATTCAAAGTCGAAGGATTTTACTTCGAGGGTCGAATATCGAGGGTTAACTAACCCTCGATATTCGACCAATAGTAAATGTGCCCCTAGATTTACCTTCATCTAACTCTTCTGTTCCTTCTTGTCTCCTCTGTGCCTTAATCTACTCTTCTCTTCCCTCTATCTACTCTGTACCTTCATCGAACTCTTCTCTTTCCTCTAATGTCTCCTATGTGCCTTCATCTAACTCTTCTGTTCCTTCTTGTCTCCTTTGTCCCTTCATCTACTCTTCTCTTCCCCCTATTGTTTCCTCTGCGCCTTCATCTAACTCTTCTCTTCCATCTAATGTCTTCTCTGTACCTGTATCTAACTCTTCTATTTCCTCTAATATCTCTTCTGTACCTTCATCTAACTCTTCTCTTCCCTCTGTCTCTTCTGTACCTTCATCTAACTCTTCTCTTCCCTCTGTCTCTTCTGTACCTTCATCTAACTCTTCTCTTCCCTCTGTCTCCTCTGTGCCTTCATCTAACTCTTCTCTTCCCTCTGTCTCTTCTGTACCTTCATCTAACTCTTCTCTTCCCTCTGTCTCTTCTGTACCTTTATGTAACTCTTCTCTTCCCTCTGTCTCCTCTGTACCTTCATCTAACTCTTCTCTTCCCTCTGTCTCTTCTGTACCTTCATATAACTCTTCTCTTCCCTCTGTCTCCTCTGTACCTTCATCTAACTCTTCTCTTCCCTCTGTCTCTTCTGTACCTTCATCTAACTCTTCTCTTCCCTCTGTCTCTTCTGTACCTTCATCTAACTCTTCTCTTCCCTCTGTCTCTTCTGTACCTTCATCTAACTCTTCTCTTCCCTCTGTCTCCTCTGTGCCTTCATCTAACTCTTCTCTTCCCTCTGTCTATTCTGTACCTTCATCTAACTCTTCTCTTCCCTCTGTCTCTTCTGTACCTTTATGTAACTCTTCTCTTCCCTCTGTCTCCTCTGTACCTTCATCTAACTCTTCTCTTCCCTCTGTCTCTTCTGTACCTTCATATAACTCTTCTCTTCCCTCTGTCTCCGCTGTACCTTCATCTAACTCTTCTCTTACCTCTGTCTCTTCTGTACCTTCATCTAAGTCTTCTCTTCCCTCTGTCTCCTCTGTACCTTCATCTAACTCTTCTCTTCCCTCTGTCTCTTCTGTACCTTCATATAACTCTTCTCTTCTGTCTGTATCTTCTGTACCTTCATCTAACTCTTCTCTTCCCTCTGTCTCCTCTGTACCTTCATCTAACTCTTCTCTTCCCTCTGTCTCTTCTGTACCTTCATCTAACTCTTCTCTTCCCTCTGTCTCTTCTGTACCTTCATCTAACTCTTTTCTTCCCTCTGTCTCTTCTGTACCTTCATCTAACTCTTCTCTTCCCTCTGTCTCCTCTGTGCCTTCATCTAACTCTTCTCTTCCCTCTGTCTCTTCTGTACCTTCATCTAACTCTTCTCTTCCCTCTGTCTCTTCTGTACCTTTATGTAACTCTTCTCTTCCCTCTGTCTCCTCTGTACCTTCATCTAACTCTTCTCTTCCCTCTATCTCTTCTGTACCTTCATCTAACTCTTCTCTTCCCTCTGTCTCTTCTGTACATTCATCTAACTCTTCTCTTCCCTCTGTCTCTTCTGTACCTTCATCTAACTCTTCTCTTCCCTCTGTCTCCTCTGTGCCTTCATCTAACTCTTCTCTTCCCTCTGTCTCTTCTGTACCTTCATCTAACTCTTCTCTTCCCTCTGTCTCTTCTGTACCTTTATCTAACTCTTCTCTTCCCTCTGTCTCCTCTGTACCTTCATCTAACTCTTCTCTTCCCTCTGTCTCTTCTGTACCTTCATCTAACTCTTCTCTTCCCTCTGTCTCTTCTGTACCTTCATCTAACTCTTCTCTTCCCTCTGTCTCCGCTGTACCTTCATCTAAGTCTTCTCTTCCCTCTGTCTCTTCTGTACCTTCATCTAACTCTTCTCTTCCCTCTGTCTCTTCTGTACCTTCATCTAACTCTTCTCTTCCCTCTGTCTCTTCTGTACCTTCATCTAACTCTTCTCTTCCCTCTGTCTCCTCTGTGCCTTCATCTAACTCTTCTCTTCCCTCTGTCTCTTCTGTACCTTCATCTAACTCTTCTCTTCCCTCTGTCTCTTCTGTACCTTTATGTAACTCTTCTCTTCCCTCTGTCTCCTCTGTACCTTCATCTAACTCTTCTCTTCCCTCTGTCTCTTCTGTACCTTCATCTAACTCTTCTCTTCCCTCTGTCTCTTTTGTACCTTCATCTAACTCTTCTCTTCCCTCTGTCTCTTCTGTACCTTCATCTAACTCTTCTCTTCCCTCTGTCTCCTCTGTGCCTTCATCTAACTCTTCTCTTCCCTCTGTCTCTTCTGTACCTTCATCTAACTCTTCTCTTCCCTCTGTCTCTTCTGTACCTTTATCTAACTCTTCTCTTCCCTCTGTCTCCTCTGTACCTTCATCTAACTCTTCTCTTCCCTCTGTCTCTTCTGTACCTTCATCTAACTCTTCTCTTCCCTCTGTCTCTTCTGTACCTTCATCTAACTCTTCTCTTCCCTCTGTCTCCGCTGTACCTTCATCTAAGTCTTCTCTTCCCTCTGTCTCCTCTGTACCTTCATCTAACTCTTCTCTTCCCTCTGTCTCTTCTGTACCTTCATCTAACTCTTCTCTTCCCTCTGTCTCATCTGTACCTTCATCTAACTCTTCTCTTCCCTCTGTCTCTTCTGTACCTTCATCTAACTCTTCTCTTCCCTCTGTCTCTTCTGTACCTTTATCTAACTCTTCTCTTCCCTCTGTCTCCTCTGTACCTTCATCTAACTCTTCTCTTCCCTCTGTCTCTTCTGTACCTTCATCTAACTCTTCTCTTCCCTCTGTCTCTTCTGTACCTTCATCTAACTCTTCTCTTCCCTCTGTCTCCGCTGTACCTTCATCTAAGTCTTCTCTTCCCTCTGTCTCTTCTGTACCTTCATCTAACTCTTCTCTTCCCTCTGTCTCTTCTGTACCTTCATCTAACTCTTCTCTTCCCTCTGTCTCTTCTGTACCTTCATCTAACTCTTCTCTTCCCTCTGTCTCCTCTGTGCCTTCATCTAACTCTTCTCTTCCCTCTGTCTCTTCTGTACCTTCATCTAACTCTTCTCTTCCCTCTGTCTCTTCTGTACCTTTATGTAACTCTTCTCTTCCCTCTGTCTCCTCTGTACCTTCATCTAACTCTTCTCTTCCCTCTGTCTCTTCTGTACCTTCATCTAACTCTTCTCTTCCCTCTGTCTCTTTTGTACCTTCATCTAACTCTTCTCTTCCCTCTGTCTCTTCTGTACCTTCATCTAACTCTTCTCTTCCCTCTGTCTCCTCTGTGCCTTCATCTAACTCTTCTCTTCCCTCTGTCTCTTCTGTACCTTCATCTAACTCTTCTCTTCCCTCTGTCTCTTCTGTACCTTTATCTAACTCTTCTCTTCCCTCTGTCTCCTCTGTACCTTCATCTAACTCTTCTCTTCCCTCTGTCTCTTCTGTACCTTCATCTAACTCTTCTCTTCCCTCTGTCTCTTCTGTACCTTCATCTAACTCTTCTCTTCCCTCTGTCTCCGCTGTACCTTCATCTAAGTCTTCTCTTCCCTCTGTCTCCTCTGTACCTTCATCTAACTCTTCTCTTCCCTCTGTCTCTTCTGTACCTTCATCTAACTCTTCTCTTCCCTCTGTCTCATCTGTACCTTCATCTAACTCTTCTCTTCCCTCTGTCTCTTCTGTACCTTCATCTAACTCTTCTCTTCCCTCTGTCTCTTCTGTACCTTCATCTAACTCTTCTCTTCCCTCTGCCTCCGCTGTACCTTCATCTAAGTCTTCTCTTCCCTCTGTCTCCTCTGTACCTTCATCTAACTCTTCTCTTCCCTCTGTCTCTTCTGTACCTTCATCTAACTCTTCTCTTCCCTCTGTCTCTTCTGTACCTTCATCTAACTCTTCTCTTACCTCTGTCTCTTCTGTACCTTCATCTAACTCTTCTCTTCCCTCTGTCTCCGCTGTACCTTCATCTAAGTCTTCTCTTCCCTCTGTCTCCTCTGTACCTTCATCTAACTCTTCTCTTCCCTCTGTCTCTTCTGTACCTTCATCTAACTCTTCTCTTCCCTCTGTCTCTTCTGTACCTTCATCTAACTCTTCTCTTACCTCTGTCTCTTCTGTACCTTCATCTAACTCTTCTCTTCCCTCTGTCTCTTCTGTACCTTCATCTAACTCTTCTCTTCCCTCTGTCTCCGCTGTACCTTCATCATCATCATCATCATTTATTTATATAGCACTGTCAAGATACGCATCTAAGTCTTCTCTTCCCTCTGTCTCATCTGTACCTTCATCTAACTCTTCTCTTCCCTCTGTCTCTTCTGTACCTTCATCTAACTCTTCTCTTCCCTCTGTCTCTTCTGTACCTTCATCTAACTCTTCTCTTACCTCTGTCTCTTCTGTACCTTCATCTAACTCTTCTCTTCCCTCTGTCTCCTCTGTACCTTTATCAAACTTTACATTTTCTGTACCTTCATCTAACTCTACTACTCCCTCTAATGTCTCCTCTGTCCCTTTATCTAAGTCTTCTCTTCCCTCTGTCTCCTCTGTACCTTCATCAAACTTTACATTTTCTGTACCTTCATCTAACTCTACTACTCCCTCTAATGTCTCCTCTGTCCCTTTATCTAAGTCTTCTCTTCCCTCTGTCTCCTCTGTACCTTCATCAAACTTTACATTTTCTGTACCTTCATCTAACTCTACTACTCCCTCTAATGTCTCCTCTGTCCCTTTATCAAACTCTTCTCTTCCTTTTGATAAAAAAATAATAAAAACTAAAACCAAGGTTTCAAAGTGTTATTTATATCTTGTTCTGCCCTAGACACAGTCATCTGGCCACCCCTCTCTGATTGGGCAATGTGCTCAGTGTCGGACTGGGACACCAGGGGCCCACCCAAAAACCTTTCACTGGGGCCCACCAATTAATCTTAGACCAGAGGCCCACTCTTATGGCTGGTATGGCTACTGATGGCTGGTAGTTAAATTGAAACAATGGGAATGGGCTCAGTAGCTCAAGTAGAACATTTTATATTTATTTTTTATTAGAAGAATTGACCCCCCTTGAAACTAATGTAACATTTCTATTTCTCTACATTATCCAATGTCAGACCTGCAATACCTCAACTGGCCACTTGGTGTCTCCCTTTATCAGCAGATATTTGAGCAGTGCTGATGTTCTATTGCTTTTTGTCTGGGTAACGGTGACGTTATGGTTAAACTCATTTACACCAATTTAATGAAAATTCTAATGGCCAATTAGATGGCTCTGAGTATTACATTAATATAATAAACGAAGGCATTTATTTGCAGTAGGTCCCTGGGGGAGACAGTGTTTAAATGTTGGTATTTTCACCATCGCAGTGAGTTCTTGATACAAACAGGGCTCACAAATAGTTGGACGCAAAACAGGGGTAAGTCTGTGGGGCAGATTTACTAAGCTCGAGTGAAGAATTCGAATGAAAAAAAATTCAAATTTCAAAGTATTTTTTTGGGTACTTCGACCATCGAATTTGTCAAATTCAATCTCATTCGATCTAATCGAATGATTCGAACAATTCGAAGTAAAAACCATTTGACTATTCGACCATTCGACCATTCGATAATCGAAGTACTGTCTCTTTAAAAAATATTTAGACTTCATACTTCGCCACTTTAAACCTATCGAGCTGCGATGTTAGCCTTTGGGGACCTTCCCCAACACTTTTCTAAGCTTTTTTTCATCGAATAAAAATCCTTAGATCGATCGCTTAAAATCGTTCGAATCATTCGATTAAATCGAATTAGATTGAATTTGACCAATTCGATGGTCGAACAAACGATTTTTATTTGATCAATCGATTGAAGTATTTGCGCTAAAATCCTTCGAATTCGATATTCGAATTCAAAGGATTTTACTTCGAGGGTCGAATTTGAGGGTTTTTTAACCCTCGAAATTCGACACCTTGATAAATCTGCCCCTGTGTGTATGAGGAGCATTTATTTTCACTGGTGCCCCATGTCAGGGCTAAAATAATAGATAATAAAAAAGTGAGCAAATAATTGCAGCCCCCTGGAGCTAAACCCCTGCTAGTTACTATTATGGGGCCCCATTATTAGTGCTGGTGGATTTGCTTTTACAGGATAAAACCAACCAATAAAATAACTGCTTTTAGACATGTGACCAGTTAATGTTACCTTACCTGCTGATTGTCTTCTATTAGGGAAACCCAAAACTCACCTTTAAGTTAACTTTCAGTATTATATAGACAGCAATGTTCAAAGGCAATTTGCAACTAGTTTAATTATTGCCTTTTATTCAGCATCTCTCCAGTTTGTAATTTCAGTAGCTATCTGGTCGCTAGGGTCCCAGTTCCCCTAGCAACCATGCACTGATTTGAATAAGAGACTGGAATATGAATAGGAGAGGCCTGAATAGAAAGATGAGGAATAAAAAGTAGCAATAACAATACATTTGTAGCCTTACAGAGCATTTGTTTTTTGAGATGGGGTCAGTGACCCCAGTTGAAAGCTGTTGAAAAAGTTGAAGATGATGGCCAATTGAAAAGTTGCATAGAATTTGCCATACTATAACATACTAAAGATGAACAACCCTTTTTAAGGAACTGCTGATTTACAATAGAATAAGAGAAAGTAGCATGAGAACCAGTTCCGAACTGAATTGATGTTTGCACTGTTTATCTGTTGGGGCTGATATTTGGGGCATATTGTTTATAAAAGATTGGAGAATTACCCTGAGAAATGGCAAAATGAGGGGCAAGAGCTGAAATATGAACAGCACAGGAATAAATCAGATGTCTCTGTATGAAGTGCCAAAACCAATGGAGACACAGAGGAAGTGGAAATGTGCCCTCTGGCATCAGTTTTGTGCTGGGGATGAAGGACTCAATGGAGAACCTGACCTGAACAGTCCCTGCCACCACCAACTGAATTCCACCTCTATCACCAACTGAATCCCACCTCCATCACCAACTGAATCCCACCTCTATCACAACTGAATCCCACCTCCATCACCAACTGAATCCCACCTCCATCACCAACTGAATCCCACCTCCATCATCAACTGAATCCCACCTCCATCACCAACTGAATCCCACCTCTATCACCAACTGAATCCCACCTCCACCACCAACTGAATCCCACCTCCATCATCAACTGAATCCCACCTCCATTACCAACTGAATCCCACCTCCATCACCAACTGAATCCCACCTCCATCACCAACTGAATCCCACCTCCATCACCAACTGAATCCCACCTCCATCACCAACTGAATCCCACCTCCATCATCAACTGAATCCCACCTCCATCACCAACTGAATCCCACCTCTATAACCAACTGAATCCCACCTCCATCACCAACTGAATCCCACCTCTATCACAACTGAATCCCACCTCCATCACCAACTGAATCCCACCTCCATCATCAACTGAATCCCACCTCCATCACCAACTGAATCCCACCTCTATCACCAACTGAATCCCACCTCCACCACCAACTGAATCCCACCTCCATCATCAACTGAATCCCACCTCCATCACCAACTGAATCCCACCTCCATCACCAACTGAATCCCACCTCCATCACCAACTGAATCCCACCTCCATCACCAACTGAATCCCACCTCCATCATCAACTGAATCCCACCTCCATCACCAACTGAATCCCACCTCTATTACCAACTGAATCCCACCTCCACCACCAACTGAATCCCACCTCCATCACCAACTGAATCCCACTTCCATCACCAACTGAATCCAACCTCCATCACCAACTTAATCACACCACCATCACCAACTGAATCCCACCTCCATCACCAACTGAATTCCACCTCCATCACCAACTGAATCCCACTTCCATCACTAACTGAATCCAACCTCCATCACCAACTTAATCACACCACCATCACCAACTGAATCCCACCTCCATCACCAACTGAATCCCACCTCTATCACCAACTGAATCCCACCTCCATCACCAACTGAATCCCAACTCCATCACCAACTGAATCCCACCTCCACCACCAACTGAATCCCACCTCCATCACCAACTGAATCCCACCTCCATCACCAACTGAATCCCACCTCCATCACCAACTGAATCCCACTTCCATCACCAACTGAATCCAACCTCCATCACCAACTTAATCCCACCTCCACCACCAACTGAATCCCACCTCCATCACCAACTGAATTCCACCTCCATCACCAACTGAATCCCACTTCCATCACCAACTGAATCCAACCTCCATCACCAACTTAATCACACCACCATCACCAACTGAATCCCACCTCCATCACCAACTGAATCCCACCTCTATCACCAACTGAATCCCACCTCCACCACCAACTGAATCCCACCTCCATCACCAACTGAATCCCAACTCCATCACCAACTGAATCCCACCTCCACCACCAACTGAATCCCACCTCCATCACCAACTGAATCCCACCTCCATCACCAACTGAATCCCACCTCCATCATCAACTGAATCCCACCTCCATCACCAACTGAATCCCACCTCTATTACCAACTGAATCCCACCTCCACCACCAACTGAATCCCACCTCCATCACCAACTGAATCCCACCTCCATCACCAACTGAATCCCACCTCTATCACCAACTGAATTCCACCTCCATCACCAACTGAATCCCACCTCCATCACCAACTGAATCCCAACTCCATCACCAACTGAATCCCAACTCCATCACCACCCATTATATTCACTCCCTGGATTCACTGATGATGCCACCCAGCATATACCCTCCTTGCACCCAAAACCTTGCCAACCTCAACAGGTGGGCTATGGGTGACAATGGGCGTCTAGTCCGCTGGTCATGTGACCAGTCCTTCCTGTGTTTGGGGATGAGGATCAGTCTCATGGGAAAGTCTGGGTTGGGCAGTGCCAGGAGAACTCTATCTGCCTCAATGTAAAATGGCAACTGTAATGTTTGGGGCAGAAGGAATAACGTGTTGGGGCCGTTTCTATGGTTTGGGCCCCTGGTTCCAGTGACACTTGATACAATAACATTCCTGATAATTCCATGAATCCTCCTCAGTGTTGGACTGGAAGCTCTGAGGCCCCCTGATGCTCCTGCGTCCACTCCCCCCCCAGGCCCTCTGCCCCGGTAACCACCCCCCCACCCCCATGTTCTCGTTCTCTTGCTGTGGTGAGGGGGGAGGTCAGAGGGCAGTGTGGGGTCTCAGGCAGGAGTGGGTCTGGTATTTCCCTAGTGTCCCCCCGGCCCAGTGTAATTGTGTTCGGTTCCTACTTTGTGGAGCAGTTTGAGGAAAACTCTGTTCTGTTTCAGCACAATAATGAGAAGTTTGGGGGGGATGTCGCCTGCAAAAAGGGGGCTTTTGTCTCAGCAAATCGGTTTAGCCATGGGCCGGGGGGAATTAAGTATCACCAGGCTGCGGGGGCCCTCGGGGCGACGAAATAATCGCCAAAATCTCTCGCTTGGATTTATTTTGTCACTGCCCCCCCAAAAAAACAAACAAAAATTAAAGAAAAGAGCAAAAAGTTGCAGTTTCATTCTCCTCCGCCCCCCTCAAAACATGAAAAAAGAAGAATGTTGAGAAATAACTTGAATAAAGGGGAAAAAAGGGGAATAAATGTGAATAACTGGGAACAAAGGGGAATAAATGGGAATTTATGGGAACAAAGGGGAATAAAATGGAATAAAGGAGAATAAATGGGAATTTATGGGAACAAAGGGGAATAAAGGAGAATAAAGGGGAATAAAATGGAATAAAGGGGAATAAATGGGAATTTATGGGAACAAAGGGGAATAAAATGGAATAAATGGGAATTTATGGGAACAGGGGAATAAAGGAGAATAAAGGGGAATAAAGGGGAATACAGGGGAATTAAGGGGAATAAAGGGGAATACAGCGGAATAAATGGGAATACACAGGAATAAATGGGAAAACAAAGGAATAAATGGGAAAACAGGGGAATAAAGGGGAATACAGGGGAATAAATGGGAAAACAGGGGGATAAAGGGGAATAAATGGGAAAACAGGGGAATATAGGGGAATAAAGGGGAATACATGGAAATACAGGGGAATAAAGGTTAATAAATGGGAATAAAGTGGACGCTGGTTATTTTTATAGCTGGACGCTCGCTGTTGTCGTTAATCCCCCCAAATCTCATCAGAATTCCCCCAATTCTCTGTTTTTAGCAACTAGCAAGTCGCTGAGAGGCTGAACTTTCCCACAGAAACAAAGTGCAAGTTGTTTTTTGTTGGACATTAATGTGGGTATTTATCAGTGACAATGAGCGGAGCTGCCAGACTGCACAGCATTGGTCACAGCTGCGTCTGACAACAGGAAGTCTATGGGACGTCTCCAGACAAAGGAAGAGAAATGGCCCTCACTTATTCATGCGCTGAGCAGGCTCCCCTCGCATTTTACATCATGTGCATGTGGGTCGCCATGGAGACGGCCGTGATGCAGGGAACGCACTGTTCCTTTTTCTTCTCCATCGATTGTAGCGACCGGCCATTTACATCTTGTACAACTGAGCGACGGGGAAGCAAAACAAACCCGGAGCCTCTCTGCCAAAACAACACAAAACCCACTAGGATTTTAGGAATTCTATTTGTAGAGCAAATTTGGGATTTTAGGAATTCTATTTTTAGAGCAAATTTGGTGATGAATGGGGGTAAAATGCACAATTTGTTTATTTGCTGCAAACAAGCAAAAAAAAAAAAAAGAAAAAAACTGAAAAAAAACTTTTGCCTTGAAAAACTCAAAGAATATGTTTCCTATATTTTACTGACATTCATCAAAATCCTCCCTCCCCCCCAAACAAAAATGGCAATAGTAGTAGGGGGTGTCATTCATGTATAATCTGAATATAAATAACAATGGAGTTCATTGGTGGGGAGGAAAGGATATCTCACTATCAGCATAGGAAGGGGTTCTTTACTGTAAGGACAGTCAGGTTATGGGATTCCCTACCAAGAGAGGGGAATGAGTGATTCATTGGTGGGGAGGAAAGGAGATCTCACCATCAGCATAAGAAGGGGTTCTTTTTCTGTAAGGACAGTCAGGTTATGGGATTCCCTACCAAGAGAGGGGGAATGAGTGATTCATTGGTGGGGAGGAAAGGAGATCTCACCATCAGTATAGGAAGGGGTTCTTTACTGTAAGGACAGTCAGGTTATGGGATTCCCTACCAAGAGAGGGGGAATGAGTGATTCATTGGTGGGGAGGAAAGGAGATCTCACCATCAGCATAGGAAGGGGTTCTTTACTGTAAGGACAGTCAGGTTATGGGATTCCCTACCAAGAGAGGGGAATGAGTGATTCATTGGTGGGGAGGAAAGAAGATCTCACCATCAGCATAGGAAGGGGTTCTTTACTGTACGGACAGTCAGGTTATGGGATTCCCTACCAAGAGAGGGGAATGAGTGATTCATTGGTGGGGAGGAAAGGAGATTTCATCATCAGCATAGGAAGGGGTTCTTTACTGTAAGGACAGTCAGGTTATGGGATTCCCTACCAAGAGAGGGAGAATGAGTGATTCATTGGTGGGCAGGAAAGGAGATCTCACCATCAGCATAGGAAGGGGTTCTTTACTGTAAGGACAGTCAGGT
The DNA here is from genome assembly GCF_017654675.1 of Xenopus laevis. Taxonomy (NCBI): domain Eukaryota; kingdom Metazoa; phylum Chordata; class Amphibia; order Anura; family Pipidae; genus Xenopus; species Xenopus laevis. The sequence goes on along the minus strand of NC_054377.1, from coordinate 153,031,812 downwards.
TATGGGATTCCCTACCAAGAGAGAGGGAATGAGTGATTCATTGGTGGGGAGGAAAGGAGATCTCACCATCAGCATAGGAAGGGGTTCTTTACTGTAAGGACAGTCAGGTTATGGGATTCCCTACCAAGAGAGAGGGAATGAGTGATTCATTGGTGGGGAGGAAAGGAGATGTCACCATCAGCATAGGAAGGGGTTCTTTACTGTAAGGACAGTCAGGTTATGGGATTCCCTACCAAGAGAGGGGGAATGAGTGATTCATTGGTGGGGAGGAAAGGAGATCTCACCATCAGCATAGGAAGGGGTTCTTTACTGTAAGGACAGTCAGGTTATGGGATTCCCTACCAAGAGAGAGGGAATGAGTGATTCATTGGTGGGGAGGAAAGGAGATCTCACCATCAGCATAGGAAGGGGTTCTTTACTGTAAGGACAGTCAGGTTAAGGGATTCCCTACCAAGAGAGGGGGAATGAGTGTTCTTTGGTGGGGAGGAAAGGAGATCTCACCATCAGCATAGGAAGGGGTTCTTTACTGTAAGGACAGTCAGGTTATGGGATTCCCTACCAAGAGAGAGGGAATGAGTGATTCATTGGTGGGGAGGAAAGGAGATGTCACCATCAGCATAGGAAGGGGTTCTTTACTGTAAGGACAGTCAGGTTATGGGATTCCCTACCAAGAGAGGGGGAATGAGTGATTCATTGGAGGGGAGGAAAGGAGATCTCACCATCAGCATAGGAAGGGGTTCTTTACTGTAAGGACAGTCAGGTTATGGGATTCCCTACCAAGAGAGGTTGAAAAAGTGAGGTGGGGTTACAAAATATTCTACACAGAGTTTGGTTTTTCCCTTCGTCAATCTGTAGAAAGTTTGGGAGAGGCTGAATTGAATGAATTTCTGTTGTTCTCACATAACTGGGGCTTATTTATAAACTTGGCGCAGGGCAGGTTCGCACAGTGAATATATTTGTTCTGCACGTGGTTATATTTATAAAGCTGAACAAGTGGTGCAAACAGAATTGTGATTTTTTTTCTCACTTTTTTTATTCATCGTACGATCGTATTCCGATCATAGCACTTCGGCAGGTTTAAGTTGGCGAAGTATTGAAGTCGAAGTTTTTTTAAAGAGAAAACTTTGGTTATCGAATGGTCGAATATTCAAACTATTTTACTTCAAATCGAATTCAAAGTAAATTCGAACTCGTAGTATCCTATTCGATGGTCGAAGTATCGAAAAAATTACTTTGAATTTTTTTACTTCAAAAATTCCCTTGAATTCCCTTCGACCCTTGATAAATCTGACCCTTAATAAATCTGCCCCTTAAGGGGCAGATTTATCAAAGGTCGAAGTGAATTTTCGAAATTAAAAACTTCAAATTTCTAAGTAATTTTTGGGTACTTCGACCACGAATAGGCCAAATAACAGTGGATAATAGTCTCTGGGAAGGGAGTGTGACTGTGGGATAGCAGGTATAGTAGGGAGAGATGGTGTCTATAGTAACAGTGGGATAATAGTCTCTGGGAAGGGAGTGTGACTGTGGGATAGCAGGTATAGTAGGGAGAGATGGTGCCTATAGTAACAGTGGATAATAGTCTCTGGGAAGGGAGTGTGACTGTGGGATAGCAGGTATTGTAGGGAGAGATGGTGTCTATAGTAACAGTGGATAATAGTCTCTGGGAAGGGAGTGTGACTGTGGGATAGCAGGTATAGTAGGGAGAGATGGTGCCTATAATAACAGTGGATAATAGTCTCTGGGAAGGGAGTGTGACTGTGGGATAGCAGGTATAGTAGGGAGAGATGGTGCCTATAGTAACAGTGGGATAATAGTCTCTGGGAAGGGAGTGTGACTGTGGGATAGCAGGTATAGTAGGGAGAGATGGTGCCTATAGTAACAGTGGATAATAGTCTCTGGGAAGGGAGTGTGACTGTGGGATAGCAGGTATAGTAGGGAGAGATGGTGCCTATAGTAACAGTGGGATAATAGTCTCTGGGAAGGGAGTGTGACTGTGGGATAGCAGGTATAGTAGGGAGAGATGGTGCCTATAAGTAACAGTGGATAATAGTCTCTGGGAAGGGAGTGTGACTGTGGGATAGCAGGTATAGTAGGGAGAGATGGTGTCTATAGTAACAGTGGATAATAGTCTCTGGGAAGGGAGTGTGACTGTGGGATAGCAGGTATAGTAGGGAGAGATGGTGTCTATAGTAACAGTGGATAATAGTCTCTGGGAAGGGAGTGTGACTGTGGGATAGCAGGTATAGTAGGGAGAGATGGTGCCTATAGTAACAGTGGATAATAGTCTCTGGGAAGGGAGTGTGACTGTGGGATAGCAGGTATAGTAGGGAGAGATGGTGCCTATAGTAACAGTGGATAATAGTCTCTGGGAAGGGAGTGTGACTGTGGGATAGCAGGTATAGTAGGGAGAGATGGTGCCTATAGTAACAGTGGGATAATAGTCTCTGGGAAGGGAGTGTGACTGTGGGATAGCAGGTATAGTAGGGAGAGATGGTGCCTATAGTAACAGTGGATAATAGTCTCTGGGAAGGGAGTGTGACTGTGGGATAGCAGGTATAGTAGGGAGAGATGGTGTCTATAGTAACAGTGGATAATAGTCTCTGGGAAGGGAGTGTGACTGTGGGATAGCAGGTATAGTAGGGAGAGATGGTGCCTATAGTAACAGTGGGATAATAGTCTCTGGGAAGGGAGTGTGACTGTGGGATAGCAGGTATAGTAGGGAGAGATGTGTCTATAGTAACAGTGGATAATAGTCTCTGGGAAGGGAGTGTGACTGTGGGATAGCAGGTATAGTAGGGAGAGATGGTGCCTATAGTAACAGTGGATAATAGTCTCTGGGAAGGGAGTGTGACTGTGGATAGCAGGTATAGTAGGGAGAGATGGTGCCTATAGTAACAGTGGATAATAGTCTCTGGGAAGGGAGTGTGACTGTGGGATAGCAGGTATAGTAGGGAGAGATGGTGCCTATAGTAACAGTGGGATAATAGTCTCTGGGAAGGGAGTGTGACTGTGGGATAGCAGGTATAGTAGGGAGAGATGGTGCCTATAGTAAACAGTGGATAATAGTCTCTGGGAAGGGAGTGTGACTGTGGGATAGCAGGTATAGTAGGGAGAGATGGTGTCTATAGTAACAGTGGATAATAGTCTCTGGGAAGGGAGTGTGACTGTGGGATAGCAGGTATAGTAGGGAGAGATGGTGCCTATAGTAACAGTGGATAATAGTCTCTGGGAAGGGAGTGTGACTGTGGGATAGCAGGTATAGTAGGGAGAGATGGTGTCTATAGTAACAGTGGATAATAGTCTCTGGGAAGGGAGTGTGACTGTGGGATAGCAGGTATAGTAGGGAGAGATGGTGCCTATAGTAACAGTGGATAATAGTCTCTGGGAAGGGAGTGTGACTGTGGGATAGCAGGTATAGTAGGGAGAGATGGTGTCTATAGTAACAGTGGATAATAGTCTCTGGGAAGTGACTGGGGCTGTGGGATAGCAGGTATAGTAGGGAGAGATGGTGCCTATAGTAACAGTGGATAATAGTCTCTGGGAAGGGAGTGTGACTGTGGGATAGCAGGTATAGTAGGGAGAGATGGTGCCTATAGTAACAGTGGATAATAGTCTCTGGGAAGGGAGTGTGACTGTGGGATAGCAGGTATAGTAGGGAGAGATGTGTCTATAGTAACAGTGGATAATAGTCTCTGGGAAGGGAGTGTGACTGTGGGATAGCAGGTATAGTAGGGAGAGATGGTGCCTATAGTAACAGTGGATAATAGTCTCTGGGAAGGGAGTGTGACTGTGGGATAGCAGGTATAGTAGGGAGAGATGGTGCCTATAGTAACAGTGGATAATAGTCTCTGGGAAGGGAGTGTGACTGTGGGATAGCAGGTATAGTAGGGAGAGATGGTGCCTATAGTAACAGTGGATAATAGTCTCTGGGAAGGGAGTGTGACTGTGGGATAGCAGGTATAGTAGGGAGAGATGGTGCCTATAGTAACAGTGGGATAATAGTCTCTGGGAAGGGAGTGTGACTGTGGGATAGCAGGTATAGTAGGGAGAGATGGTGCCTATAGTAACAGTGGATAATAGTCTCTGGGAAGGGAGTGTGACTGTGGGATAGCAGGTATAGTAGGGAGAGATGGTGTCTATAGTAACAGTGGATAATAGTCTCTGGGAAGGGAGTGTGACTGTGGGATAGCAGGTATAGTAGGGAGAGATGGTGCCTATAGTAACAGTGGATAATAGTCTCTGGGAAGGGAGTGTGACTGTGGGATAGCAGGTATAGTAGGGAGAGATGGTGCCTATAGTAACAGTGGATAATAGTCTCTGGGAAGGGAGTGTGACTGTGGGATAGCAGGTATAGTAGGGAGAGATGGTGCCTATAGTAACAGTGGATAATAGTCTCTGGGAAGGGAGTGTGACTGTGGGATAGCAGGTATAGTAGGGAGAGATGGTGCCTATAGTAACAGTGGATAATAGTCTCTGGGAAGGGAGTGTGACTGTGGGATAGCAGGTATAGTAGGGAGAGATGGTGCCTATAGTAACAGTGGATAATAGTCTCTGGGAAGGGAGTGTGACTGTGGGATAGCAGGTATAGTAGGGAGAGATGGTGTCTATAGTAACAGTGGATAATAGTCTCTGGGAAGGGAGTGTGACTGTGGGATAGCAGGTATAGTAGGGAGAGATGGTGCCTATAGTAACAGTGGATAATAGTCTCTGGGAAGGGAGTGTGACTGTGGGATAGCAGGTATAGTAGGGAGAGATGTGTCTATAGTAACAGTGGATAATAGTCTCTGGGAAGGGAGTGTGACTGTGGGATAGCAGGTATAGTAGGGAGAGATGGTGTCTATAGTAACAGTGGATAATAGTCTCTGGGAAGGGAGTGTGACTGTGGGATAGCAGGTATAGTAGGGAGAGATGTGTCTATAGTAACAGTGGATAATAGTCTCTGGGAAGGGAGTGTGACTGTGGGATAGCAGGTATAGTAGGGAGAGATGGTGTCTATAGTAACAGTGGATAATAGTCTCTGGGAAGGGAGTGTGACTGTGGGATAGCAGGTATAGTAGGGAGAGATGGTGTCTATAGTAACAGTGGATAATAGTCTCTGGGAAGGGAGTGTGACTGTGGGATAGCAGGTATAGTAGGGAGAGATGGTGCCTATAGTAACAGTGGATAATAGTCTCTGGGAAGGGAGTGTGACTGTGGGATAGCAGGTATAGTAGGGAGAGATGGTGCCTATAGTAACAGTGGATAATAGTCTCTGGGAAGGGAGTGTGACTGTGGGATAGCAGGTATAGTAGGGAGAGATGGTGTCTATAGTAACAGTGGATAATAGTCTCTGGGAAGGGAGTGTGACTGTGGATAGCAGGTATAGTAGGGAGAGATGGTGTCTATAGTAACAGTGGTATAATAGTCTCTGGGAAGGGAGTGTGACTGTGGGATAGCAGGTATAGTAGGGAGAGATGGTGCCTATAGTAACAGTGGATAATAGTCTCTGGGAAGGGAGTGTGACTGTGGAATAGCAGGTATAGTAGGGAGAGATGGTGCCTATAGTAACAGTGGATAATAGTCTCTGGGAAGGGAGTGTGACTGTGGGATAGCAGGTATAGTAGGGAGAGATGTGCCTATAGTAACAGTGGATAATACTCTCTGGGAAGGGAGTGTGACTGTGGGATAGCAGGTATAGTAGGGAGAGATGGTGTCTATAGTAACAGTGGATAATAGTCTCTGGGAAGGGAGTGTGACTGTGGGATAGCAGGTATAGTAGGGAGAGATGTGCCTATAGTAACAGTGGATAATACTCTCTGGGAAGGGAGTGTGACTGTGGGATAGCAGGTATAGTAGGGAGAGATGGTGCCTATAGTAACAGTGGATAATAGTCTCTGGGAAGGGAGTGTGACTGTGGGATAGCAGGTATAGTAGGGAGAGATGTGCCTATAGTAACAGTGGATAATACTCTCTGGGAAGGGAGTGTGACTGTGGGATAGCAGGTATAGTAGGGAGAGATGGTGTCTATAGTAACAGTGGATAATAGTCTCTGGGAAGGGAGTGTGACTGTGGGATAGCAGGTATAGTAGGGAGAGATGTGCCTATAGTAACAGTGGATAATACTCTCTGGGAAGGGAGTGTGACTGTGGGATAGCAGGTATAGTAGGGAGAGATGGTGCCTATAGTAACAGTGGGATAATAGTCTAATAGATATAATAGATAATAGCTGTTCTGGTAATACCCCAGTAGATAAGCAGTGGTTTGAAGCTGTACAATTTCTGTACAATTAGGTTGAATGGTTGGCGGAGAGTTAAATAAATCGAAGTTAAAATTAACCTTCTCTCTGTGAGTCCAATAAAATGTGGCACTTGACTTGGGGCAGTTAGAGGGAGAGGAATTGTAAGATAATTGGCTGCTGTGACTGGATTGAATAGTGATCAGTAGCTCTGGGCTATAATGAGCCATTGTTTCTGTGTAGATTCTGCTCAATAATTCATGGAGTAAAAAGGTCTCGTTGTTCTCCGCTGATTGTATGAGTTTAATTAAACAAAGAAGCCGCAACACTTTCACTACCTGAGTCTTTGGAAGGAAACAGAAAATTGAAACCAATTCAAACCAATGTCTACTGTCCCCCAGGGGTTCAATTATGGGATCTGTATCTCACACATATATTGATATTGTACATCAGTCAGGAACCCCACTGTCCCCTCTATACTCCTGCACCCCCAAACCTTGGGATAATGATCTGTATTTCACACATATATTGATATTGTACATCAGTCAGGAACCCCACTGTCCCTCTATACTCCTGCACCCCCAAACCTTGGGGATAATGATCTGTATCTCACACATATATTGATATTGTACATCAGTCAGGAACCCCACTGTCCCCTCTATACTCCTGCACCCCCAAACCTTGGGATAATGATCTGTATCTCACACATATATTGATATTGTACATCAGTCAGGAACCCCACTGTCCCTCTATACTCCTGCACCCCCAAACCTTGGGATAATGATCTGTATCTCACACATATATTGATATTGTACATCAGTCAGGAACCCCACTGTCCCTCTATACTCCTGCACCCCCAAACCTTGGGATAATGATCTGTATCTCACACATATATTGATATTGTACATCAGTCAGGAACCCCACTGTCCCTCTATACTCCTGCACCCCCAAACCTTGGGATAATGATCTGTATCTCACACATATATTGATATTGTACATCAGTCAGGAACCCCACTGTCCCTCTATACTCCTGCACCCCCAAACCTTGGGATAATGATCTGTATCTCACACATATATTGATATTGTACATCAGTCAGGAACCCCACTGTCCCTCTATACTCCTGCACCCCCAAACCTTGGGATAATGATCTGTATCTCACACATATATTGATATTGTACATCAGTCAGGAACCCCACTGTCCCTCTATACTCCTGCACCCCCAAACCTTGGGATAATGATCTGTATCTCACACATATATTGATATTGTACATCAGTCAGGAACCCCACTGTCCCTCTATACTCCTGCACCCCCAAACCTTGGGATAATGATCTGTATCTCACACATATATTGATATTGTACATCAGTCAGGAACCCCACTGTCCCTCTATACTCCTGCACCCCCAAACCTTGGGATAATGATCTGTATCTCACACATATATTGATATTGTACATCAGTCAGGAACCCCACTGTCCCTCTATACTCCTGCACCCCCAAACCTTGGGATAATGATCTGTATCTCATACATTTATTTATATATTGATCGCTGGGCAGATTCAGTAGAGTTCGGTTCATTGGATGATCTAACTGTTTGATGTTACTGTGTGTGCTCCGGTTTGTACTACATTTCCCAATTTGATTTAAGATTATTATTTGGAGAGGAATAAAGGAATGAAATAGAACATTTAGTAAGATATATAGTCAGTTTTCTGTACAGGATTTTTGCAAATTGTACATTCTTAACACAAAAATAGCACAGAATTTTGGGATTACAAATAGGTTTAATCATTTAGGCAATGTCTTCCTATGGGGATTGTCTAAATTACAGGCAGATATGAGGCCAGAGGAGGAGAATTTCGGTGCAAGGGCCGTTCTTTGCTCAACTCCGGGTGAGACAGAGATCAGAGAGGTTGGTTTTCTCCTCTGTTTTATCAACTCACACATTTCTCCTGGGAGATTAATCTGCACTTATCTGCAATAAACACAAGTCTGACAGATAGGAAATATTAATAAAGCACAAGGAGATCACTTAGATTGTCAGTGCTGCGGTTATACTCTGAAATCTTTATCTGTGTCAGTTTTTAATAGAAGTTGCACCTTTTCCCCAGGAATCTTTATTGGAGACGTGAAGGACTGGACAAGGGTAACGGCATTAAAGGGCATTGGAGATTTTCTATATCATTTGTTATTGTCATTGTCGGGTTACTCTCCAACCTGAAACATGTACGTTGAGCAGTAATGGGAAGTTTCATTACAGGCTGAGAAGGAAAATATTTGGTTTAGGAGCTAAATATTCTTAGAGTGAAATGACTGAGAGCAGTTCCTGTTGCTGTCAAGGTCGGGTCCTCTCTGGAACTGGAGGAGGCAAATAGGCTCCCATGGAGCAAGCAGTGTAGCCTTGGAGTAGAAGGCGGCCATTAGTGATAGGCAGGGTTGGACTGGACCGGTGGGACACCCGGAAAAATCCTGTGGGCCCCGGTCCTGCCTGGTGGAACTTAAATAAAAATATGTACGGCGTGCGATGCGTCGTAATTCATGCCCCAGATGCGAAATGCTTTGAAGTCAAGGGAGCGTCAAAATAAATTTGACGCTCCTCAATTTTGATGCAATCGTCAATTTTTATACGCGCTAATATTTTGTCAAAATTTTGTCCAAATGTTACTGTTTTGTCCAAAAGTCAATGGTCGTCCAAATAATTTTGACGGACATCAATTTTTATGCGCCAATTTTGATGCACACCAATTTTATTTTTGAAATAGTGAATTTTTTGACTGCGAATTGTCACCGCTGTTGAATTAATCCCTTGCGCTGAAACTCAAGAAAAAGTTATGGGAATTAGTGTCTGCCAAATTTATTCACCCATCACTAGTGACCATAACGGTGTTAAGAACAAGCCATTGGGTGACGTGTAAGGGTGAGGAGGCTGGTGTTTTGGTTGAGGAGTAGTGATAATGTTCCCTCTCATGATGATAGGAGGTAACAGAGGGGTACATTGGGCTTCTGTTTGTGTGTTAGTCAGTAGGGGTCTGGAAGGATTACAATTTGGAGGGGTAAGTACAGGGGTTACATGGCAAAAACCTAGAAAATTGTAGGTACTAACTGGAGCAATGAGCTATTGTGTCAAACAGTTACTTTGGTTTATGTTAAATCACACTGCAGCCTTTTTCGGCCTGTGCCTCTAATGTGCAATAAATAGAGCTAATGTCACATTAAATCCCTTAGTTGTAGTGACCCTCTCCACAACTTCTATTAAGTAGCCTCCTTTTACCCCTCTGGCCCCTTTTCTGAACTATCCTGGTCCAGCAATACCCTTGGCTTTGGAAGTCAATGTTCCAATACAAAAAATCTGCTTCATCCTATAGAGGAAATGTTCTTGCCATCAAGGCCCCTCTTGAAGATAGGGGACATCTTCTCAAAAGCTCAGTTCATGCCGTTTATCTTTGGTCACAAATAATTGGCCTTTCATTCCAGAGATGACCAAGGCAGAGACTCATTTAAAGCTGATTCCCTCTCTCAAGCGATTCCTGAAAATCATCATCCTTTGCAACACCAGCCATTCCCCATGCTTCTTTCAGGTGCTTTCTGGCTTCTGCAGTCAGAGCTGCTGTATCATTGATCTTTGATATCTCTCCTCAACCATCTCTTTTATCCAAAGACTGACTTGATCTGGTCATTAGCCTGGAAATTTGTTCATGAGCCCACGCCGGCCATAATGATGCTCAGAGACCATAGAACTTGCACCAAGGTTCTTCATTTGGCCTGGGTTATCTAAATATTGCTCCTCATCATTGACATATACATTATATCTGATATAATACACAAAAGCCATGAATATCCTGTAAATTATATCCTTATAAACGGTGAGTTCTGATGTCATCAGTTATAAACGTTGTCATTTCTGTCACATGACTCACCGAAACTTGTGTATTATAATAAATAAAGTACCCCCAGTTGTAAAATATGAGGATATTAGAAGTTACCTCGGAGTTCCATGACTCGGCCTTCGGCCTCGTGTTTTTATATGGTCACGAAACTCCTCGGTAACTTATAATATCCTTATATTTTACAAAAGGGGGTACTTTATTCACTATATATTCAGAGAGATCTTCCACACGGCTTCTCCGATGATGTTTTGTCTGACTATTTGCTACATTTTACCTCCAAATTCTGAAAATCCTCCTCATTCACAGCATTCCAAAGTAACTGCCAGACTGAATAAACAAACCAAACTTCTGAGCAATTTTTCTTCTTCAGATATTTTTTTCCAAGGTTACTGAGCTTCATTTACTAATGATGGGTTATTTTCAGCTTTGCTGCCTAATTAATCCTCCAAAGTCCCTGCTGTCCAAGAGAGACTAACTTTCTTATCCCAAAATGTAAAGAATCTACAACAATCTTCTTTAGGCACAAAGAACTTTAAGTTCAAATTAGTTTTCTATAAGGAATAGGAAAAAAAATCCAAAATTTCAAATGGGCAATTTTTTTGATGTGCAACAATTTTTATGTATAAAACTTTTTTCTTTCTCTAAATGTATTAAAGTTAAGGGGCATTTTTTCTTGTGTTGACTTTTTTGTCTCAGCAACTTTTTTGTCCAAATGCATTAAAGTCATAGGGCATTTTCTCTTGTGTTGACTTTTTTGTCTTAGCGACTTTTTGTCCAAATTCATTGAAGTCAATGGGCGTTTTTCTTCTTGTGTTGACTTTTTCGTATTGGCAACATTTTGTCCAAATGCTTTAAAGTCATTGGGTTTTTTTTCTTGTGTTGACTTTTTCGTATTGGCAACATTTTGTCCAAATGCTTTAAAGTCATTGGGTGTTTTTTCTTGTGTTGACTTTTTTGTCTTGGGGACTTTCTGTCCAAATGCATTAAAGTCATGGGGCCAATGAATTTAGTTCATGTGTGCTCAAAAAGCGGTATAAGCTCTTTGCAGCCCTGGGTGCAACCCCCTGCCAGGGGAAACTTACACGAATGGCTTGACAAAGGGCCTGTGTAGCCCAAAACGTTGGAGTGCTGCTGTTTTCTTTGGATTCATTAAAGTCATTGGGCGCTTTTTCTTGAGTTGACTTTTTTGTGTTGGTGACTTTTTGTCGAAATGCATTAAAGCATTGGGCGTTTTTTCTTGTGATGAGTTTTTTTGTCTTGGCGACTTTTTGTCCAAATGCATTAAAGTCAATGGGCGTTTGTTTTTTCTTGTATTGACCTTTTTGTCTCAGCTACTTTTTTGTCTTGGAAACTTTTTTTTTTGCAGAGAATTTTTTCGCAGGTATTTTTTTCACTGGCTTTGAGTTCCAATGCTTCTATTTGCCATAAAACTAGCGGGTGTTCATTTTATTGGTGCCTGTAATTTTAAGAACATCTGTTTTCTACTGTGATACTTTCAGTGTGACATTTTATGTCAAGACATTGTCTATTTCTAGCAGTGCATAGATGTCTCTTTCATTAAAGGGGTGGTTCCCCTTTAAGTTAACTTTTACTATGTTATAGAATGGCTAATTCTTCTTCTGACTCTTTCCAGCTTTCAAATGGGGGGTCACTGACCCCATCTAAAAACAAATACTCTGTAAGGCTACACATGTATTGTTATTGTTACTTTTTATTACTCACCTTTCTATTCAGGTCTCTCCTATTCATATTCCAGTCTCTTATTCAGATCAGTGCATGGTTGCTAGGGGAATTTGGTAATTTACTGGAACCTATATTTCTGATACAGGTCTTGTTTTTCTAGTTTGCCAAACATACACTTCTAAATACATGAACCTTCATTTGAAAACTTCACTCTGTTGTTCTGCCTTGTACATTTGCACTTCTACTCCATTGTTTCTCTGGACTGGTACTTATATACTTCCATCTATACTATTCTCTGGGCTGACACTTTGGTACTTGCACCTACACCTCTGCTTTGTATCTCTGGGATTGTACTGTAGATAGATACATAGACAGATAGTTGATAGAGAAATAGACAGCCAAACAGACCGATGAGATAGATAGATGATAGACAGATAGATGATAGATAGATAGATAGATAGATGGATAGATAGATAGATAGATAGATAGAGAGATAGATGATAGATAGAAAGATAGATAGATGGATAGATAGATAGATAGATAAACAGATAAATGACAGATAGATAATTGATATTTAAATAGATAGATAATAGATTCATTGATTGATAGATGATAGAACGATAGATAATAGATAGATAGATAGACAGAGAATCGATTGATAGAAAGATAGAAGATATATAGATGACAGACAGTTGATACATAGATAGATAGACAGACAGACTGATGTATATCTATCTATCTATCATCTCTCTCTCTCTAGATAGATAGATAGATAGATAGATAGATAGAGAGATAGGTAGATAGATAGATAGATAGATGATAGATAGATAGATAGATAGATAGATAGAGAGAGAGATAGATAGATAGATAGATAGATAGATAGATAGAGAGAGAGAGATAGATAGATGATAGATAGATAGATAGATAGATAGATAGATAGATAGATAGATAGATAGATAGATAGATAGATAGATAGATGGATAGATAGATAGATAGATGATAGATAGATGATAGATGATTAGATAGATGATAGATAGATAGATAGATAGATAGATAGATAAATAGATAGATGATAGATAGATAGATAGATAGAGAGATAGATAGATAGATAGATAGATAGATAGATGATAGATAGATGATAGATGATTAGATAGATGATAGATAGATAGAGAGATAGAGAGTTAGATAGATAATAGATAGATGATAGATAGATAGATAGAGAGATAGATAGATAGATGATAGATAGATAGATAGATAGATAGATAGAGAGTTAGATAGATAATAGATAGATGATAGATAGATAGATAGAGAGATAGATAGATAGATAGATAGATAGATAGATAGATAGATAGATGATAGATAGATGATAGATGATTAGATAGATGATAGATAGATATATAGATAGATGATAGATAGATAGATAGATAAATAGATAGATGATAGATAGATAGATAGATAGAGAGATCACTTGCAAAAATATTATTTTCTTCCTATTGGGGCACCTAACATAGAAAATCTACTACCCCCACTGGAGACGCACACTAATAAAGACACTCCAGTTGGGGAAGCAATAATATTTTTGCAAGTGCTATGGAGGGTGTTCCTGGTGCAGGTGTATTGGCGTAACTATGTGCATAACTGTGCCATATAATGATGCTCACGTGTGTGCTCCAACATGGCCGCCTACATTGGACGCTCCCTCCTGGTGCACTTGTGAGGGATATTTTCTTGCAGGCTCTATTAGCTCAAACCTCCAGTGGAGGAAAACAATTCTACGATAGGACAAACTCTCACAGCAGCTTGGATTGTCCTATTGTTTTTATAGGAGAATTATAAAAATGTATCCTAGCTTCTGTAAGTCTTCTAATTCTTTAAATCCAACAAATTGTAGATTGAAAAAATACACAAAAATCAAAATCCAGGATTCCGTTCGGAAAAAGCCAAGATTCACGCTTTTTCATCAGGATTTGAATTCAGGCGAATGCAAATGCCCGGGCGAATCTGGAACCAAAAAAAATCCTGTGATTTTTTGTCGCACAGACAGTGAAGTCAAACATTTTTTAACTGCACACGGTTCCCTTTACCCCTTGTTTTCCTAATTTACATATGCAAATTAGGGGTTGAGTTCAGTTCGGTATTTCTGAATGGATTCAATTTAGTGGATTCGGTGCATCCCTAGTGTACAGGGAAGGTGGTCGGCGTGGTTGTCTAGTGCCGGGGCAGCTGGGCTTGGCACTACCTACTCCTACTCCTACTCCTACTTCTACTCCTACTCCTACTTCTACTCCTAACTGTCACTACGGAGGAGGAAGCCAGAAGGTTTCGACAGCTTTTTGAATCTGCCGCCCAGTTTCCGATGCAGAAGTGCCCAGCAGGTCTCATACTGCCCTGAAAGTCCTAACACTCTAGGGGGCAAATTCACTAAGCGCCGAAGCGCCGAACGCTAGCGTTAATTTGCTAGCATTTGGCATTTTCGTTACTGCGCAAATTCACTAATGAACGCTGGCGTAGATTCGCTAGTGTTACTTCGCACCCTTACGCCTGGCGAATTTTCGCTACAGACGTAACTACGCAAATTCACGAACGCGTGCATTGTTCTGAACGCTACCTTCTACGCTAGACTTCCTTCGCCACCTCAGACCAGGCGAAGCGCAATAGAGTAGATAGGGATTGCTTCAAAAAAAGTCAAAATTTTTTCTAAGTCCTAAAAAACGCTGGCGTGTTTTCTACATTATGGGTGATAGGCTGAAAAAGATCGAAAAAATTTTTGGGGCTCCCCTCCTTCCCCCCTACATTTCCTGACTCATGGCAACTTACCTAGACAGTGGGCACATGTGTAGGGCAAAATAAAAATTTTATTTGATGATTTGAAGGTTTTCTAGGCATTTGTAGTGCTGATACGTATTCCTCCATTGAAATTTGAATTTGGCGCCGTATGCAAATTAGCCTTCGCTAGCGCAACTTCGCTTTACATAGCGAATCAACGCTAGCGCAACTTCGCAATCTTACGCTACCCCTGAGCGCAACTTCGGATTTTAGTGAATTTGCAGAGCGCTGGCGAAACTGCGCCTGGCGCAACTACGAATGTTAGTGAATTTGCCTATAGGTTTGGGCAAAACCAGTCCTGTCAGTGTGCCAGAGGGCTCTGTTTTTCTGGCTACTATTGAATGCAATGTAAAACATATTTCCTAGCAGAATTAAATATCATTTGTAGTTTTTGAAGTTCAGGTGCCAAATGCATGAAACCGTATGTTACATTTATATATAAAATGATTCTTATGTAACTGGATGGAACACTGTACAGATGAGCAGTAAAATGGAACCTGCGAGGGTCGTGCAAATGGAAAAGCTTTTATGAGCCCACCGTGTAGCCCCCACGTCTTTACCTACAATTACCGTCGAGAGATTAACTGTCACATTGAATTTGTCGGGGAACGGCGCAGCCTTTGTCTCAACATGGAACCTTCATTTAGAGAATCTGATCACAGTCGAGCAAATCAATTCAGTCCAGGGGAATGTAATTAAAGGGGAAATAAGTGAGTGTAGTCACAGAATGTTATTAACTCCAGCATTTGTCTCTTTATGATTGTGTCGAGTTGCTCGTGAATGGATCAGCGCCGGAGAGATTCCACTATTTACATTTCCTTCTGGTGTAATGTGATTTCAAGGAACAGCAAAAAAACGTGTTTGTGCGTCTATTACAATATAATCCCCCCACCGTGAAGAATTTCTGAGTGGCACCTTGGGGTCATTTTTATTCCATAATCATCAGATGTTGCCCTTGCCAAACATGCAGCTTTCCTCACTCACAATATTGAATCATCTGCAGAAGAAGAGACACTTTGGGGCCGATTCATCAAGAGTCGAATATCGAGGGTTAATTAACCCTCGATATTCGACTAGGAACTAAAATCGTTCGACTTCGAATATCGAAGTCGAGCGATTTAGCGCAAATCCTGCGATCGAACGATCGAAGGATTATTCGTTCAAACGATTAAATCCTTCGAATCGAACGTTTCGAAGGATTTTAATTCAACGATCGAAGAAATATCCTTCGATCAAAAATTCTCAGGCAAGCCTATGGGGACCTTCCCCATAGGCTAACATTGACTTCGGTAGCTTTTAGCTGCCAAAGTAGGGGGTCGAAGTTTTTCTTAAAGAGACAGTACTTCGATTATCGAATGGTCGAATAGTCGAACGATTTTTAGTTCGAATCGTTCGATTCGTAGTCGTAGTCGTATTCGAAGGTCGAAGTAGCCCATTCGATGGTCGAAGTAGCCCAAAAAACACTTCGAAATTCGAAGTTTTTTTAATTCGAATCCTTCACTCGAGCTTTGTAAATGTGCCCCTTTGTATCAGGTCTAGTCATTCATTTAAAAAGCAAATGGCTGATATATATATATATATATATAAGCCATTTGCTTTTTAAATATATATATATCTTGTTCACACCTTTTACCTTTTGTGGAGGCAGTTAGCAGATGGCCCCTGTACAGAGATGGTGCAAGGACCCTACCATATTGCACCATGGGTGGCGGTATATTTTAGGAAACAACCCTCATTGTAGAATAATTTTTAAGCATGAATGAACAAGCCATTGGGTCCTAAAGCTGGCCATAGATGTTGAGATTTTTAAAAGATCAGATCCTCATTGTGAGACCACGATCTTCTCAGAACGATCGTACGAATTTACCATCAACTAAAAAGACCAATTTGGCAGGAAAACAAAGGGGAGCTGCTTGGCCCTACAAACATAGATACATTGCACTGGGACCGACAAAGATTTTTTGACCTGGCCGATCAATTTCCTGACAGATGTCGGCCGAAAAATCATAAGATGTACGATCGTTCGAATACTACTAACCGCATGATAATTTCGAAGGATCGGTCGGGCTTCCCTAAAATCGGTCATTCGGCAAGAAGAATCGTCTATGGGGAGCTTAAGAGTCAAACAACAAATTCAGTTTTTGGGATCGACTTATGTATGTGGAGGTTGCTTGTTAAGTCTGTGTCTCCACATTTTATCTCTGGGTCCCCCACTTTCCTCCTATAAAAGTAGTACAGAACCCCCAATATTTACGCTGCTTCCCATAAAACAGAATGGCAAGCACTCAATATCTTGTTCCCAATGGGAATCTCCATGTTTGTTTATGGCACTTGCTTATCACCCAATGAAAAACCAATCCTATGGCTGCAGGGGTTCCTCAAACAGCTTGGCAGGCTGAAGGTGAAGACTCCTCCAAAGGAATATGGGAGACTAACATAGAAGAAGCTGGTTCTAGAAGTGTGTCCTGTGTCCAAAGATGCCTAGACGCTCAACTATTATTATTAAGAGAGAGTTACAGTAGTCTAGACGCGATATGCGATATGATGAGAGAGTGAATAAGAATTTTGGCAGCATCTTGGGTGATAAATGATGGTATTTTGGATATGTTCCTTAGGTGGAAGTGACATGATTTAATAAGTGACTGGATATGAGGAGTGAATGACAGGGCAGAATCTAGGATAACCCCAAGGCACCGGGCCTGGGGAGAGGGGGTGATAGTGGAATTGTTAACTATGATGGATACTTCCGGGATGTTACTGGTGTTAGTTGGAGGAAAGAGAACCATTTCAGTTTTAGAGAGGTTTAATTTAAGGTAGCGTTGCGACATCCAGGTAGAGATAGCGGACAGGCTGGAGGAGACGTGAGTTAGGAGTTCTGGGTTGAGATCAGGAGATGAGAGATAGATCTGAGTATCGTCAGCATAGAGGTGGTAGTGGAAACCATACGAGTTGATTAATTTGCCAAGGGAGGAAGTATAGAGGGAGAATAGTAATAGTCCCAGGACAGAGCCTTGAGGAACTAGATGATCATACACCAGCATTAGGAGAACACAGTGGAGAATCCGTAAAGAATGATAGTGGTTCAGACAGAATATAACAAACTATGTGCTCCCTTATATGAGTAGAGGTGTACTGGTCCTTAAACTGCTTTAAAGAGAATTATACTGAAATGGGAATTGGTGCTATTTAAATAAAGAAAAAGGAAAGGTTAAAATACTTTGTTAGGCAGTTACTTGATACGTTTTGTCCTATAGCAAAGAAAAAGGTTCTACCTATCTTGCCTTCATCCTTGGTTATTTTGTATAGAAATAGATGCCTGGGCACCCCCTATTATCCTCATAACATATTAAGCTTAGGCCAACCAAGCAGGATACAAGCGGTTATGTTTAAACACTAAAGTCCACAAAAAACAGATTGGCTACTAAGAATTGTAATTGTATTTTGGCTAAAAAAGATTACAACTACCAGGAATATAAAACACATCAATAGAGTAATAAAGCTCCACCACTAGGAACTTGGGAGCTGAGAATAACATTTAGGGCTAGATATAATATATAATATAAGGGTACTTCTGTGGTCCAAAAGCTAAAAGGGAACTGCTGGACAATTTAGACTCATTACTGGAAGACCAGAGGTTCTACAACTGCTGATAGAAGATCTAAAGTTGGTAGGGTTTCATCCACTAGGTCCTGAGCTGTTGGCATGTCCGAGATGAAAACTGTAGGTGAATTTAATTGAATGGAATGCTATATATAAGGATATCATGACAACCATTCAGCTGCACTGGATACAACAGGTACATTATGCATGTTGGTACTTTGGTGGGGTAATATTCTTCTAGTGGATCTAGGGTTAATAAAGAGAGGACTGTGTAGAAGAACTGGTTTAAAGAGATGTTACACTTCACAGAATCCACTACTGTCATGGTTGCTGTATAGAGTGGCATAGAGCATGTGCATGGAGTCCTGTTGTAAATGATTAGATATGTTTCTGACTTTAGATAAATATTAATAGTAGTTAAGTAAGATATACTGTAACTGCCCACGCCAGAGAAAAATGCAACAAAATAGTTTATTATGATAAAGCAATCTATTGGGAGAGGAATACTCACAAGTGCACACTCATTTGTGGGAATTTGGCACTAGTTTGCTTGGCATTGTATCTGTCTCCCTGTAGACATTGTGAAGGTGTATTTGGAGTCTCAACAGAAAGAGACAGCCAATGGACTGCACTGTCAACAAGAATGGTGTGTCATTATTATTGCCCCACTTGTGTCTCACAAACCTCGGTATACTGTAGGTAGTTGTCTCCACGCTAAATTTATGGGATCTACCATGGATGGAGGTGTTTATCCCTGGTGCCAAGTGAAATCCCTCGCTCCCAGAAACTCAGAAGAAAATTCCTAAGGCTATCAGAGAAGAAGCTGGATCTAGAAGTGTGCCCTGTGGGAGCAAAGAGCTAGAAGGTGCCCTACCCTACCATGGAAGGTCCCAAGGAGTTCTGTCTACAGATGCTTAGAAGCTCAACTAGATAAACATACACCAGCATTAGGAGAAGACACAGTGGGGGGTGGTCGATAAAGAATATCACAAACTGTCCACCCAAAACCCGGATTTAGTTAGTTGTCTCCACACTAAATCTATAAGGCTCTACCAAGGTTGGAGATGCTTATCCCAGGTGCCAAGTGAAATCCCTCTCTTTACCAGAAGCACAGAAGAAAATTAGGTAAGTGTCACCTTGTTTTCTATACATGTGGGACGTGATGGTCTCAGATACTGGGATTCCATAAAATGATGAAATTGGATTAAGCTGCCAAATATCTGCCACATTAAAGGAAAATGATTCCTGTTCTATTGAATCTGGCTGTGGAGAAAACACAAGAAAATGAAATAGATTTGCAAAACAGAGAGATATGTTCACAATAGCACAATGTTAATATATTAGTAATATGAAGCTCCTTTCAAATTAGCTCAGAGGAGAAAGAAGAGAGGAAAGAAGAGAGAAAGAAGAGAGGTGACAGAAGGATTTAGTTGTGTCTAGAAAAAACAGCTACTCAAGTGGCATCATATGGGCCACCAGGATATCATCTGCTCAGGGCTGGTCTTTGGTTTTCTATATCAGTTACAGATATAGGACCTAAAGTTGAATCTCCAAGGAGACCTTCAACTGAGAAAGTCCAGCAACCTCCACTTTAGAGCCCTGACACGCTGAGCTGTTTCTTACATTTACTCTAAGGTTGACTTTGTATTCCACTTATGGACTCACAGGACCAAAAGTTAAATCTCCAAAGAGACTTTGAATTGAGAAAGTCCAGCAACCTTCACTTTAGAGCCCTGGCACACTACATTGGCATTGAGATTACCAAGTGGTGCCTTTGAGCTGTTTCTTACATTTGCTCTAAGGTTGACCTTGTATTCCGCTTATGGGCTCACAGGCTGGTCACTCAATAGATCTTGCTATTTCTTGGTTGGCTAACGGCCGAATACCACATTCCAGATCAGGTCATCTCATGGTCAGGTTTGGAATATTAACTTCGGAGAGACCAGAATCTGGTTGGCCATCTATCTGGTTGTTAGGGTACAAATAGCAACCATACACTAATTTGAATAAAAAACTGGAATATGAATAGGTGAGACCTGAATAGAAAGATGAGGAATAAAAATAACAATACATTTGTAGCCTTACAGAGCATTTGTTTTTTAGATGGGGTCAGTGACCCCCATTTAAAAGCTGGAAAGAGTCAGAAGAAAAAGGCAAATCATTCAAAAACTATAAAAATGAAAAAATAAAAGCCAATTGTAATGTTGCTTATAACTGGCCATTCTATACTAAAAGTTAACTTAAAGGTGAATTGCCCCTTAAGAGGTAATTGTGGTGATCAGAAACATTTTTATTGGCTCCATATTTCCAAAAGTGATTTTACATCAGCAGCAAAACGGCAAACGTCAAAGCTTGTGCTCAGTGCTGCGCGATCAGGGTCTAACCAGGCAGGTAAAATTGGTTGGTGTCATCTCCCTTTAAAAATAAAATCTAAATGAACTGCATGAAGATTCCAGGCAGTCACATGACACGGCTGTCAGTTACATCAAACTCGGTTGGATTCTATTTATACACCAAGGAATGTAACGTGTTTGATTCCCAAAATAAATCTTCATCGCTACAGACTGTGGGAGCAACATCATCTACAAACACTAAAGACTGGACCATGGACTTTCTAAACTGGAACAAATTATTTTATGCAAAAAAGGTAACAAGAGGAAAAATTCTGGATTTTATTTTGGAATTCGAATTTACTGTGTATTTGTTTAAATATTTATATCCCTGTAACATTCCCATCAGTCTCTGGCCCAGTGAGCTTACAATCTAAGGTCTTTATCACATTCCTTTAAACCTCTGTCACAGAATATTACAGTCTAAAGTCTCTATCACATTCCCATCAGTCCCTGGCCCAATGAACTTACAGTCTAAGGTCCCTATCACATTCCCATCAGCCTTTATCTCTATGATTAATATCCCTATTTCTAAATTGGAACAAATTATTTTATGCAAATAAAGGAAACTGAAGAGGAAAAATTCTGGATTTTACTTTGGAATTTGAATGTACTGTGAAATTGTTTAAATATTTATATCCCTGTCACATTCCCATCAGTCCCTGGCCCAGTGAGCTTACAATCTAAGGTCTTTATCACATTCCTATAAACCTCTGTCACAGAAGCTGACAGTCTAAAGTCTCTATCACATTTCCATCAGTCCCTGGCCCAATGAACTTACAGTCTAAGTTTCCTATCCCATTCCCATCAGTCCCTGGCCCAGTGAGCTTACAATCTAAGGTCTTTATCCCATTCCTATAAACGTCTGTCACAGAAGCTTACAGTCTAATGTCCCTATCACATTCCCATCAGTCCCTGGCCCAATGAACTTACAGTCTAAGGTTCCTATCACTTTCCCATCAGTCTCTGGCCCAGTGAGCTTACAATGTAAGGTCTTTATCACATTCCTTTAAACCTCTGTCACAGAAGCTTACAGTTTAAAGTCTCTATCACATTTCCATCAGTCCCTGGCCCAATGAACTTACAGTCTAAGGTCCCTATCACATTCCCATCAGCCTTTATCTCTATGATTAATATCCCTATTTCTAAATTGGAACAAATTGTTTAAATATTTATATCCCTGTCACATTCCCATCAGTCCCTGCCCCAGTGAGCTTACAATCTAATAAGCCTCTCTCCCAGAAGAGCTTACAAGCTAAGGTCTCTATCACATTTCCATCAGCCTTTATCCCTATGATTAATATAACAGATAGACACAGATGCTAAACTGAGAATGTATTCTATTAAATATATTGAATCACATTTGATGTGGTACAAAACATTGGCACATACCTGTGAATCAGCAATGTTGTAGTTACGTGGAGCTATTCCATTACATATATGTTTACTACAAGCTCAGGCAGAGGTTATGAATCCTATAGCAGTCAGCTGGTACATTACACCTTGAAAAGCAGAAATAGGGTTTTATTTGTTAGTATTTATTATTATTATTATTATTATTAACTTGTATTTTTAGAGTGTCAACATATTGCGCAGCGATGTAAAAATGAATGTGCTTAATACAAAGAAATCACATTACATACATATAACATACAGAGTTACATACATAACAACCAGTACCGGTACAAAAGGTGAGAAAGTCCCTGTGCAAAAGAGCTTACAATCTAAAGGGGAAGGGAATGAGACGCAAGGTGTGGGAGAAGGCAAGATCAGAAATAATAGTACCACTTAACGTTTTCTTTAGAGGAAAAGGAAAAGTGAAATCACTGGGGGAGGCAAATGTAAGACATGCCCCAGTTATTATAATCACTTACCTGATACCCCGGTGCTCCTGTTAGTAGAAAACTGCCCTGGCCTGGGGTACATCTGAGTGATTGTCTCCTGGTCCCTGAAGAATAACAGAACGTACGTATTGGATCACTTTGTGGTGCTCTATAGATATCGTTGTTTTCTGCAGAAACAGAAGCACCAGCCCGGGGTATCAGGTATCAGAGTATTTCCTAAGATTTTCACCTTCTCCTTTAATGAAATTGTGTCTGTTAAATGACAGATGAACATTCATTTTTAGGACTGAAAACTTTGTTTTTTATTTCCACAATGGCCGGCACAGCACTATTCTCTTATATATTTACACCTGAAAACAATTCTTCACATAATAATGGTTCATCCTTTCTCTGACACAAGGCACAGGGCCGAAGAAATCCGTTTTTATTTGCAGCACTGCTGGCTGGAGAGGCCTGGGACTGATTCAAGTGCAAGAGTGGGGCAGATAAGAAAGCTTTGGCTATGGCAGAGCAAATTGGAACTTATTAAATTGTAAAATACATAAAAGATAAAATACATGGGAGCCTTATGCTCAGTTAGTGGAGGCTGTGGATAAATGCCGCTCTGCACTGCCCAAAAACTGAACCTGAAAACACTAAAAGGTTTTCTAACCCATTTGCAAGAAGATCCTTTTGTTCAGCAATGTGCTAAAAGCTGGGTCCTTGTATGAATAGCCCAGATTTGTATCTTAGCAACCTGCCCGCACCGCTCTCGGCAATATCCCACAGTCTGTAGAATTCCGGGGAGGTAAGTCGCCCCACAGAGAGGGCAAGTACAGGAGACCAACCTTCCTGTGATGTATATTGGACAAATGCAATGGAATAAATACAATAGGAAAGAAAGGGAATAAACAGGATACTCGGGGTTACTCTATAACAAGAGATTTGCTTCTTGTGTTCAGTTCTCTTTTTTGGGAATAAATGACGTGAGCGAAGGCAAATAGTTGCACCAGAACTTACTGAGGGGAGTAACAGTGAACGGGGGAAATAGCCTTAAAATTATTTATAAAGAAAAAACACATTTCCTGTAGATCTGCAACATAAAATCTCTGTTAAATCCATTCTAATGCCAAAGCAGAATGTAGGGAAATCCAAGGGGTGAATCCTTATGTAAGACTCTAGTGAGTGAGTGCAAATCTGAGTGAGTGCAAATCTGAGCGATTGCAAATCTGAGTGAGTGCAAATCTGGTGCAAATCTGAGCGAGTGCAAATCTGAGTGAGTGCAAATCTGAGTGAGTGCAAATCTGAGTGAGTGCAAATCTGGTGCAAATCTGAGTGAGTGCAAATCTGAGTGAGTGCAAATCTGAGTGAGTGCAAATCTGAGTGAGTGCAAATCTGAGTGAGTGCAAATCTGAGCGATTGCAAATCTGAGTGAGTGCAAATCTGGTGCAAATCTGAGTGAGTGCAAATCTGAGCGATTGCAAATCTGAGTGAGTGCAAATCTGAGTGAGTGCAAATCTGGTGCAAATCTGAGTGAGTGCAAATCTGAGCGATTGCAAATCTGAGTGAGTGCAAATCTGGTGCAAATCTGAGTGAGTGCAAATCTGAGTGAGTGCAAATCTGAGCGATTGCAAATCTGAGTGAGTGCAAATCTGAGTGAGTGCAAATCAAAGAAGCTACAAGGAAAGGTAAAAAAGTAGATGGCAAATAGGGATGCACCGAATCCACTATTTAGGATTCGGCCGAACCCCCGAATGCATCACAAAAGATTTGTCCAAATACCGAATCCGAATTTGCATATGCAAATTAGGGGTGGGAAGGGGAAAACATTTTTTCTTGTTTTGTGACAAAAAGTCACGCAATTTCCCTCCCCACCCCAAGATTCGGATCGGCCTGGCAGAAGGATTCCGCTGAATATGAATCCTGCTGAAAAAGGCCCAATCCCGAACCGATCCTGGATTCAGTGCATCCCTAATGGCAATTGATTGCCAATGATTTTCCTTTTTTTGCTAAAAATTCAGCTTTTAGTGCAGAGTTTACTCTTTGTACCATTCATGTGCCCCTTTCTCACCCGATTTTGGCAATAAAGGTCAGTGTGGGGGGGAGGACAGTTTTGGCAAATGTAGGAGGGGACATTGGGGCAGCTGCTGCCCCACCAAAGGTGACCTACATTTAACTGGCTATAAACCTTCAGCAGAATAACTATAATACAGAGATGCGTGAATGCAGCTGAAGGTGGCCATCGATCCACAGATAATATTGTACAAAAACGAATTTCCTTACGATATTTGGTGCGTGTATGGTGGGAGATGAGCCGACTGATATCGGCTGAAGACTTGGATATCGGTCGGCTCGTTGGACGGGGCACCTTTGAAGGAACCCAAACATGGGCCATTGTTAATGCTGAATGGTCAGATACAGGTAGAATTCTATTGTTTCTATATGTATATCTGATGATTTATCTCTACACGTGTGTATTGAAACAAATAACCCTTCCTGGAAACATCTTTTCCAAGAAAAAATCGTAACATATATGGCCTCCTTAACCTGATTTTATTTCAGCTGTAGTTACGCTACTGTAAACCTTTTTTTTTTTTTACCCTTCTTTCAACCGTGTTTCTCTTATGTTCCCCTGTGCCTCCTGAGAATGGAAAATCCATGTCGCTGCTTATGAAATGATTTTGGGCAGAAAATGCTCAGGCTGAAAACTGTTGGTGTTAGGTGGTCTCTATTCCTGCATGTGCCAGAAGGTGGAGGTGGTGCTGATCGTTTCCCTGCCGTCACATTTAAATTTTAAACACAATTTTTTACATTTTAAACAATCAATGAGTCTGATTTATTGAACTATATTACATTCTATAATTATATTATATTAAATAAGGGGGCTACATGATTATTTTAAAGAACCGTTTGGGGTCACCAGTATGCCAAAACAAAAAGTATCAGGGGTCATTAATTATTAGAAAGGCACAATCCACACTTCGGTGCACTTTGCCCACTGCTTTCCTTGTATAAAGAATTGCCACAGGTCTCTGTGTTCTACAGGGCTGCCCTTTCCCTAAATGACCCCTATACAGGGTCGGACTTGTGGGCCCCACTGGCCCAGCCCCACTATTGGAGTTGCCCCTCCGAAGGGGCACCTGGCTGACGCGTCTACAGTGTAGAGGCCACGAAGCAGTGGCCCCGATGGGCCCCTAGTCCGACCCTACCCCTATAATGTCAATACCCTGGGGACCACCACTCCGATGCAATTATATAGTGAATAAAGTACCCCCTCTTGTAAAATATAAGGATATTATAAGTTACCAAGGAGTTTCATGACCATATAAAAGTACGAGGCCGAAGGCCTCATATTTTACAACTGGGGGTACTTTATTTATTATAATACACAAATTTCAGTGAGTCATGTGACAGAAATTACATCACTACTCACCGTTTATAACTGATGACATCAGAACTCACCGTTTATAAGGATATAATTTACAAGATATTCATGGCTTTTGTGTATTATATAGTGAATAAAGTACCCCCTCTTGTAAAATATAAGGATATTATAAGTTACCGAGGAGTTTCATGACCATATAAAAACACGAGGCCGAAGGCCGAGTTATACAGGTCATGGAACTCCGAGGTAACTTCTAATATCCTCATATTTTACAACTGGGGGGACTTTATTTATTATAATACACAAGTTTCAGTGAGTCATGTGACAGAAATGACATCAGAACTCACCGTTTATAACTGATGACATCACTACTCACCGTTTATAAGGATATAATTTACAGGATATTCATGGCTTTTGTGTATTATATACATATACAGTATATATATGAGTGCTGATCAGTTTTGTGCAACATGATGCCATGACACCTACTGTACATACATAACATATAGAAATCACACATATAAAGCGCAGACAAATATATTAGTAATTATCATGTTCTGTAACATAAATATTAAGAACGATATAATTCACTCCATGTGAAAATCCCATATTGTAAAATAATCCTTAAAACTGTGATAGAACAAAAATGTCACCTAGAACCATTTTATTTCTGTTTCAGCTTATTCGGGGTCCCCTTGTAAGTATTCTGTGTAGTGATGGGCGAATTTATTCGTCAGGCTCGAATTCACGGTGACTTTGCCCATTTCGCTGCTGGCGAATAAATTCGCAAATTTGCTGGTGAAAATTTGTTGGCGTCACGATTTCAACGCCAATCTAGACACCGTTAAAATCGCCGTTTTGCTAATTTTACTGATGTTTCGCGAAATTCATGGCGAAGCGAAACGGGACAAATTCGCCCATCACTAATTCTGCGTAATGTCTGTAACTGCAGAAATGTTTCCTGGGATCCAGCAGGGGGTGATGTACCTTTTGTATCAGTAACACTTCCAAACAGCTGCAATGGATTGTGGGATTTCCGACTCCTATAAGATTCTGGAGAGCTGTTCAGTCATTTTAAAGAACAGGGGGCAGATTCACTAACTTCGAGTGAAGGATTCGAATGAAAAAAATTCGAATTTCGAAGTATTTTTTGGGTACTTCGACCATCGAATTGGTTAAATTCGTTCGAATTCGAACGAAATCGAACGATTCGAAGTAAAAATCGTTCGACTATTCGACCATTCGATAGTCGAAGTACTTTCCCTTTAAAAAAAACTTCGACCCCCTACTTCGGCAGATAAAACCTACCGAAGTCAATGTTAGCCTATGGGGAAGGTCCACATAGGCTTGCTAAACTTTTTTTGATCGAAGGATAATCATTCGATCGTTTGATTAAAATCCTTCGAATCGTTCGATTGGAAGGATTTAATCGTACGAAAAATCCTTCGATCGTTCGATCGAACGTTTAGCGCTAAATCCTTCGACTTCGATATTCGAAGTCGAAGGATTTCAATTCGAGGGTCGAATTTCGAAGTATTTTTAACTTCGAAATTCGACCCTTAGTGAATCTGCCCCCAAGTGTTGCGGCTGAGAGGGCCCGTTGTATATAGTCAATGCTCATTTCTGGGCTTTTTGTTATATTCATTGATTGCAAATATTTGAACTGTGTTTAACACGACTCCTGCTTATTGGTCCTTAAAGGGATCCTGTCATCGGAAAACATGTTTTTTTCAAAACGCATCAGTTAATAGTGCTACTCCAGCAGAATTCTGCACTGAAATCCATTTCTCAAAAGA
Source organism: Xenopus laevis (assembly GCF_017654675.1). Classification (NCBI taxonomy): domain Eukaryota; kingdom Metazoa; phylum Chordata; class Amphibia; order Anura; family Pipidae; genus Xenopus; species Xenopus laevis. The sequence continues at coordinate 153,004,208 of NC_054377.1, read as the reverse complement.
GCAAACAGATTTTTTTATATTCAATTTTGAAATCTGACATGGGGCTAGACATATTGTCAATTTCCCAGCTGCCCCCAGTCATGTGACTTGTGCCTGCACATTAGGAGAGAAATGCTTTCTGGCAGGCTGCTGCTTTTTCTTCTCAATGTAACTGAATGTGTCTCAATGGGACATGGGTTTTTACTATTGAGTGTTGTTCTTAGATCTACCAGGCAGCTGTTATCTTGTGTTAGGGAGCTGCTATCTGGTTACCTTCCCATTGTTCTTTTGTTTGGCTGCTGGGGGGAAAGAGAGTGGGGTGATATCAGTCCAACTTGCAGTACAGCAGTAAAGAGTGATTGAAGTTTATCAGAGCACAAGTCACATGACCAGGGGCAGCTGGGAAATTGACAATATGTCTAGCCCCATGTCAGAT